>NW_026607054.1:7500-90000 GCF_029890125.1 Rhinichthys klamathensis goyatoka | reverse complement strand
TTGAATTAAGATTTTTTTTCTGACTCCATTGGCCGATAATTTAGCTTATTTTAAGCAAAAACTCACTGAATTTAGATTTATTTCCACAGAAAACAAGACATAATATCTTATGGCATTTTACTCATCTAGTAAATGCATCTTGATTTAAAAATAAATAGATATTTGGAAACAAAACAAAAATATTAAGTAAGAAAAGTATTTTTTGCAGTGCACAATCTTATATATATATATATAGGACTCCAATGCAATTTGTCAGACAGGCAGATATTGATCTCCCTTATCTGAGAGAAATATAATCACTTCAGGGATGTAGAGGATTGTGGCGTAACTATTTAAGCCAGTTTAAGCCTGCAGCCACTGCATGTGTGTGTGTGTGTGTGTGTGTGTGTGTGTGTGTGTGTGTGTGTGTGTGTGTGTGTGTGTGTGTGTGTGTGTGTGTGTGTGTGTGTGTGTGAGAGAGATCCACGAGCGCAATACACACCGCCACCAGTTGAGGGAGTAAACGACCGCTCATGTGCTAACACACACTGACAGAAGCACTGAACAAACCTTACAGAGGACAGATCCTGCACAACTGAGAGCAAACACTCACTTTAAAGTTTCCCTATTCAGCCCTTCTTCAAACTCTTGATGTGTTTCAGGCTCTACTAGAACAGGTTTTCCTGCTTGAATGTTGATTATTCTCCTCATATTCTCCATTGTTGCGGCTCCTCTCTTCCCAGTCTGTCAGTAACGCTCTGTTTACTTCCTGTCTCTATGAAGCCCCTCCTCCTGAAAAGCACACTGTGCTCTGATTGGTCGGATGGAGCAGTGTGTTGTGATTGGTCGAGCGCTTCAAGTGTGTTTGGGAAATGTCCCGCCCCTTTCCATAACCGCCAGTTTAACACACTACTAACTAACTCAACCAGTTAGTTATTTTTTATTCTGTGTATGAATTATTATAATGAGGAATATTGAGACGTGTTCGTTCCCGGGAGAAACTCAAGACTACAGTGGAGGCGTTTCAGGAGTTCAGAAACACTGACTCTGATATAGAGAATATCATAACCTCGATTTAAACATCTATGAATTTTTCTCAATTCTGGTTCTTATCTTATTAAAAATCTGCTTGTTTTGTTTTCACCGGTTCCTAATTCCACTTTCTCAAACACAAAACCTCCATCCCGCCTCTCGTGTTTTCCCAGAGAGTCACTAGCCTGGTTTGGTTTCCATTACAGATTTGCACCAAACCTTTGCAATATTTGTTAAATGTCGATAGAAAAACGAAATAACAGCGTTTCCATTAACCGATGTTATTCGACTAAAACATAATTTTGTTCCTTTCCCAATAAGTCATTCCAAAAATCATGGCAATGGATGTTAGTAGGTTTATCCCAGCCAACGCAATAGCCATTATTTTTTAACCTCATTGGCTCTTGCTGAAGCTCAAACGCGCTCATCATATATCTGTGATTGGCTACAATAATCAATGCTTCAAAAACATGTTGTATATATACATCAATGACGCTCTCCAGCGAGCGATTACACAGACACACACGCGACACACACGCGAGCGCTTACACAGACCATAGACTGTAAAAAAATATGGACGTAGTGTCCGTGACATCACCCGTAGGTTTCTGAAGAGCGTTTTTGAAGCCTAAAGTGGGCGGGGCCGGCCGTCGCCATCTTGAGTTGTAAAAAAATTCACCCCCTCACAGTTGTCATGAAGGGCAAAATAAGCTATAAAGACTAAAACCACTTTTTGCTCCAGGCTGTAAACATGTTTTTTCTGCTGTAAAGTTGGGCACTTTAACATGGGGGAGATGCAGATTTGACTCACTTCTGCAGCCGGCCTCAAGCGGTCAGTAGATGAATTGCAGTTTAATTCACTTCCGTGTTGGTTTCAAGAGAGAGACAGGGAGGTTGCCGCTTGACACAGACACACACGGACACACACCTGGGACACACTGGCTGCGTGGCGTAAGCGTCTCAGCTGCTGTGTCTGTTTTTATTTCGGCTCCCATGTTAACAGGTTAGAGCTGGCAGACAGTCTGCGTGAAAACGCGTGCATGCTAGAAATAGAACCGACGCCTATTTTTCACGCGACACGCAAGCGTGTTGGAAGCGTTTCCAGGCAAAATAAAATAGGAAAATGTGTTTATATGTTATTTTGTACACGAATACATGTTAATAAATTACATTTTGATGGTTGAAAGTCTAGGTTTTGACATAAATTCAGATATACATATAATTTAAAAATACATTCATATAATTTAAATATATGTTATTTATTTTTTATAATTTAAAAAATAAATAATAATTAAATAATAAATAAATAAATAAAATTTTCAAATATTGCACCTGTCAATACAGAACGAAATATTATGTAGTCTATTTTGCTGTCAATACTGCTGACAGTGTCTTTATCAGTAGGCTTTATATTTATGCTTAACATAAAGTATAGGGCTTCCACAATACGTCCTCCCTGTACGTCACCTAGCAGCAGCAGCGCCGCGTCAGACACGCTTCTGGTGTGCAAAGACACAGAAAACGCCACGCAGCCGCCACGCAACAGAAACGCCACGCTCACGCTACGCAGCCAGTGTGTCCCAGGCCTTACACGGACACACACGCGAGCGCTTACACAGCGGATCGGTCCGGTGCTTTCAAACGCTCCCGCTCCCGTTTTTCAAAACACTTTCAAACGCTCCCGTGCGCTGATCATTGTAGCCAATCACAGACATATACGATGAGCGCATGAACACAGCGGCCAATCAGAGCCCTTTACGATTCCGCTCAAAGCGTCACATTTTTTAAATTTCAGAACCGACTTGGTACCGAAGTCGGTACTTTTGACAACATATCTCCCATATTTTTAATTTGGACTGCAGTACCTATTTCGACCACTAGCTGTCATTCTTACAGACTGCACCTTTAAGTGGAAAAGATGTTTGTGGTCGTACCGATCTGTGCGTTGTCGTACAGAAGCAGGTCGTATGCGCCCTGGTACCCGGTGCGGTAGTTAGTTCGGGTCCCGCTGTCCCACTGCACCACTACGGTCTTGTCTGGCGTGGTTGTGCTGCCCTGCCGGCCGATCTCCACCACCGTGCCGATGTGCCCTTCTCCCTCGTCCTGCGAGCTCCACTTCCAGTCCAGGCCGCGCACCACACGCATGCCCACCTCCATGCTGCCGCGCGCCGGCCCGGCCTCACTGGGCTTCCGCTGCGCTCGCGGGACGCTAGCACTCGCTGCCGGGGGGCGGGGAACCGGGAGCGTGAGCGAGCCGAGGAGGGCAGTCTCTGGAGACAGGTCAGGGCTGACTGAAAACACACAGAAAACACACCTTAATATGGGCTGAAAAGCTCAATTCGAATTTCTATCTTAAATATTAGCAAAAGTCGAATTATATTCAAATTCTAAAATCAATACTTATGGATAGTTCACCCAAAAATGAAAATTAGCCCATGATTTAGTCACCCTCAAACCGTCCAGTGAATGGCTAGAGAAAATTTGAAGACCAAAAAAGTGCATCCATCTATGATAAAAAAATACTCCACACGGCCGTCTGTCGGAGGCTAGTGATTATAGTTTATAAAGTTTTAAATATGGGTATTTTTCTTACACAAACATATCGCTTCACTTCAGAAGGCCTTTATTAACCCCCGGAGCCTCTGGAGCACTTTATGATGGACACTTTAATCATGGATAGATGCACTTTTATGATGGATAGATGCACTTTTATGATGGACAGATGCAATTTTATGATGGACAGATGCAATTTTATGATGGACAGATGCACTTTTATGATGGACAGATGCACTTTTATGATGGACAGATGCACTTTTATGATGGACAGATGCACTTTTATGATGGACAGATGCACTTTTATGATGGACAGATGCACTTTTATGATGGACAGATGCAATTTTATGATGGACAGATGCAATTTTATGATGGACAGATGCAATTTTATGATGGACAGATGCACTTTTATGATGGACAGATGCACTTTTATGATGGACAGATGCACTTTTATGATGGACAGATGCACTTTTATGATGGACAGATGCACTTTTATGATGGACAGATGCAATTTTATGATGGACAGATGCACTTTTATGATGGACAGATGCACTTTTATGATGGACAGATGCACTTTTATGATGGAGAGATGCACTTTTATGATGGACAGATGCACTTTTATCATGGATAGATGCACTTTTATCATGGACAGATGCACTTTTATCATGGATAGATGCACTTTTATCATGGACAGATTCACTTTTATCATGGATAGATGCACTTTTTTGATGGATAGATGCACTTTTATGATGGATAGATGCACTTTTATGATGGACAGATGCACTTTTATGATGGATAGATGCACTTTTATGATGGATAGATGCACTTTTATGATGGATAGATGCACTTTTATGATGGATAGATGCACTTTTATGATGGATAGATGCACTTTTCACTTTTATGATGGATAGATGGATGCACTTTTATGATGGACAGATGCACTTTTATGATGGACAGATGCACTTTTATCATGGATAGATGCACTTTTATCATGGATAGATGCACTTTTATCATGGACAGATGCACTTTTATCATGGATAGATGCACTTTTATCATGGATAGATTCACTTTTATCATGGACAGATTCACTTTTATCATGGATAGATGCACTTTTTTGATGGATAGATGCACTTTTATGATGGATAGATGCACTTTTATGATGGACAGATGCACTTTTATCATGGATAGATGCACTTTTATCATGGATAGATGCACTTTTATCATGGACAGATGCACTTTTATCATGGATAGATGCACTTTTATCATGGATAGATTCACTTTTATCATGGACAGATTCACTTTTATCATGGATAGATGCACTTTTATGATGGATAGATGCACTTTTATCATGGATAGATGCACTTTTATCATGGATAGATTCACTTTTATCATGGACAGATGCACTTTTATCATGGATAAAGGCACTTTGATGGACTTCAAATTTTCTCCAGCCATTCACTGCCATTATAAAGCTTGGAAGAGACTAATATAACTCTGATTGTATTCGTCTGAAAGAAAAAAAGTCATATTCTTTCTTAAATATTAGTTTTAAAAAAAAAAGCAACAGGCAGACACCATTGTATGGACAACATACAATGTCATTTCTGAAACCACTAGTGTCACAAAGCATGAGCAAATTTAATGCCAATGGTGACCGTTAAAAACCACTCAGAGAGGGAGGCCTATGTTTTAAGCAATTGTTTTGATAGAGGGAAACAAGATAGCCTACAGTTCTAGTTTCAACATTGTTTATTCTTCTTTAAACACAATTTAAAGTTGTTTGAAAGGTAACTCGTTTGGTTTCGGAGTCGCTTTGGGATCCCCGTATCTATAGGATTTAACCATATAGGGTCTTATGAAGATGAAGATTACAAAAGAAAAGTTTATTAAAAATGAGAATCTAGAAGGATATTGAGATATCTTTAATACTTTTAGAGTTACAGGTATGCAAACTTTGGAAAAAATATTTTTGACACTGCAATGTTCAATGAAAGATATATTTCTAGTTTCAACATTATTTGTTCTTTAGATATTCCTATTTAAATGAAAAAAGTATAAGCTGTATGCAAAGCTTTGACTACTGAAAATGTGTACAATTTACTGATGGAGCCACATTGAAATCCCTATATCTCTGGGATTGAACCATATAGAGCCTTTAAAATGAAGATATCAAAAGAAAAGTTTGTTAAGAACCAGAATCTAAAAGGATATCCAGAGACCTTTAACACTTCTTGAGTTACAGGCATGCAAACTTTGGGTGAAAAACACAAGTAGTGCTTTTCCCCATTTTTGAACTATCACCGTTGGCTTATAATGCAACAAATATTGCTAAAGTCAACAGATTTCACTAATAGATCTACCAATCTCTGTGTAAGAATAAAATAATGATGCTGTCATCTTTCTAAAGTCATTTTTACACCCCTGTAATGTAGCTCCAAATCTTAGGTGAAAATTGTCTTTCATCACTATTTATGTTTCTTTCTTCAGAAAAAAATATGAACAAAATCTAAATTTTGAGCCGGGAAATTTCTGAAATTTGGTTGATTTGACACGGAATGACCCAAAAGTTCGTTCATCAAGACATTAAATCGCATATATTCCCTCATGCCTCAAAGTTCACTTTGTTTCTAAAATATCAAAGTAAATCCAATGCAACCCGAATGCAACCTTGTGAACGCAGTCAAAGTGATTATTCATCGGTACGTGAAACACAGGGAAAGCAGACATGTACAAGCTGTTGAAGCCAAACATGCACCTTTAATTAAATAAGCGAGCATATGCCAGCTGCTTAAACCAGATACAGTCTTCAAACTCGTCCCATAACTACAACAGCCACGGAGAAGAGCAGCAGATGTTGTGCCCATGCGGTGTCGCTCGAGGCACTCGACCTGTTGCACACAGGGTCTCAGACGGGACGGATAAGAGCTTCCAACAGATGGACGAGCTCCACAGTGTGTACGAAGAGGCGTTCTCACTGAGCTTACACAGAAACAGCTCGATGAACCCCGCTGGCCTTCACAGGTGCAGGTCAATGCTCAGAAACCGGCTCTGGCAAGCTCTGAACTCACAGATGTTTTTAAGACCTTTTAGAGACATTGTTTAGACTCCTTTAAAGAAATCAAGATCCTTTTAAGACCATTTTAAAGATTTAAGGATCCTTTTAAGACTTAGATTTGTCTTTAAAGGGTCTTAATTTCTTTAAAGGAGTCTTAAAAATGTCTTAAAAGGATCCTAATCTCTTAAAAATGGTCTTTAAAGGGTCTTAATTTCTTTAAAATGGTCTTAAAATGATCCTAATTTCTTTAAAATGGTCTTAAAATGATCCTAATTTCTTTAAAATGATCTTAACAGGGACATAATTTCTTTAAAAGGGTCTTAATTTTTTTAAATGGTCTTTAAAGGAGTCTTAAAAAAAATTCTTAAAAAGGTCTTAAAGGATCTTTATTTCTTATTTCTTTAAAGAAATTAAGATCCTTTTAAGACCTTTTTAAGAATTTTTTTTCCAGCTGTAAACCAATGCATGCTCATTATTAGGAATGCATCTACAGTAAATCTAAAGTTTCAAAGACACTCGGAATTAAAAGGCAGAAATGTACTATAAAACCACAACAATCAAACAAAAGGCATTGGGAACACAGGGCTGTCGACTGCAACTAGAATGATCTCAAATGCAACAACAACAAAAAAACACATTTTTTTGTTTAAAAAGCACCTTCTTTGCCTGTTTTTAAATCTATGTTTAAATCTTACTTATTTAAACAAACTATGGTGGATTAAAAGTTTAATTCAAATTGTTTTATTATATTGTTTTTGTAAATTTTGATATCTTTTTTTGGTTTTACATTATTTAAACTTTATGTACACCTTGGTCAACCTATTTAAAAGTGCTTCATTTTTATATTCTCCAAATATCTGTATAATAAATCACAAGAAAAAACAATTAGGCTTTGCTCAAATGGATGTGCAATTATGATAATGCAGAAATCCAAACTTTTTTCATTTAAGAGAGAATTTCCTAGTCATCGCAACCAACAATTACTGAATTCTGTAATCAATGCAATGAAATAATATTGTGCGATCAATGCATCAGTGCATTTTTACACCCCATCCACCATTAAACAGCATTTAAACAGCATATCTTGAGAAAATGCTCAGAATCTGATGTCATGAGGTCATTAACGTCTCAGCGCTGCTGTGATATAGCGAAAACACAAATAAGCTTTAAAAAGAGGAACTGCTCTTTTCCCATCAGACAACTTCCTCACTTCATGAGCCTGTAGTGGGATAAAGGTCAGTCTGGTGGACCAGATCTACATTACAACACATCTGCAGTGTCGTCGCACTCGAGTCCACGTCTGAGCCCACAACCATCCTTTCTATGACCAGTGGAGACCAGTGCATTCAACTTTAAAGTCCAAGGCCAAGTCCAAATGTCCAAGATAGAGAAAAAGCAGTAACCTGTTAATTTTCCTAATACAGAAAACTATTTATTGTCCCCTATGCTATTAATATCCTCGTCACGCGTTCAGGCGGGGTCCCCCAGGGTTCGATCCGTGGACCTTTTACTTTGTGTCTGACGTACAAATCCCAAGGTTTGCAGATAATACTATGATTTACACACAAGAATAAAGCAGTCAGGCAACATTACTTGGTAAATGTGCATTAAAAACTTGGTAACACTTTACAATAAGCTTCATTGGTTAACTATATTAGAAGCATGAACTGCACATATACAGCATTTATTAATCCTTGTTCATGTTAATTTCAACATTTACTCATACTTTAATAAATCTTGTTAATGCACTGTGAACTAACAATAAACAACTGTATTTTGTTTTAACTAACGTCAACAAATACAGTAACAAATGTATTGCTGTTGCTCATGTTTAGTTCATGTCAGTTAATACATAAACTAATTTACCTAATTGTAAAGTGTTACCACGAACTCTACTAAAAACAAATGTTTACACACGGCCAACACTAGATAACGCTCCACTTTGGCACAATTTAAATCAAACATGAAAATATGGCTATAGAGGAGTCAAACACTGCAACTTAGTCATTTGTTATATTATTTTATGTACTACTATTATTATTATTTTGACTTTGATTATCATTTCTGTAACTTTGTCTTGTGCAATTGTATCATTAACTGTAGTGTATGCTTAAACGTTAGGTGTTTTGCATGTTATTTAACGATGAATGATTAATGATGCCAACAGTCAGTCCATTGTCCCTGTTAAACAGAATATGAAATAATAATAAAAGACATGTACTCTGGCAACTGTTTAGCAGCTGTTTGTGCCAGCTTGCCCGTCACTAATGCACTGCAAGCGATAGGAAGAACACAAGCTGCTCTCTAAAGGACACTTGTGAAGAGACGAGCAGCTATGAGGAATGCATTAATAAGAGTGACTAAGAACATGCAAAGACACAAATGCCATTCACTTCCGCTCAGGACGGTTTGTGTTCATTCATACCGACAGCGACACGAACCCCAGACCCGCTGGACTCGAGGAAATCTTCAAAGCGAACTCTGTGATCGGCTCCAGCAGCTCGTCCAGCTAATGTGACAGCACACTTCCTACTGGGGGCCTAGCTAGCCAGGATCCCCAACAGACTGCCTGATAAGAAAAGGATTTTGAAAGTCACTCCACACAGGACTGTCTAATGAGCACAATTACACAAATCACGTACTTGAGGAAAAGTGCAGATACCCTAATAAAATAACACTCCAGTAACAGTATTTTATAATACAAGTACAAACGTACTTGACTTTTAAAGTCCCCCTGTGGCGTAAATCCAGCGTTTAATGTTGTTTATGTGTCTATGTGGTGTTTAATATGCTTTAAGACACACCATGTGTAAGTTCATAAGTCGACAGCATTGCTGAGTATTTCCTGCTTAAAACTGCAGTGAACCAAAGACAGTCTCAAAAACACGGTTTGAAATCGCTGGTGTTTCTGACGTCACAAACGACCTTGTAACCAATCAGATCAACGTGTGATCGTCAACCAGTGGATCTCTGAGCTGAGGGAGTGAGTGGAGGCGGGGCTCATTTGCATATTCATAGATCCGCGCATACTAAATGAGGCGAGGGAGTCGAGTTACATTCAAGATATTTTAAGCCATGAAGAGAAAAAACGTTTAAATGTGTCATTTTGGTGATGAAAGATGAGTTTTAAGGGATATAATTATTGACTACAGGGGCACTTAAGTATTAAAATGTAAAAGTGCTATCGATGAATGTTTATTTATTTAGCAAATTCCTACTGCTCACTCTTTTACAGCAGATTTAGCTGACTAACAACTGATAGTCATGACCTAAATATGATTTTAATTTGCAAAAATACATCCTAAATTTGGCATTAGTAACTTATGAATTAAGTGAATCGTTAACGGCAGACTCTGTGAATCAGCGAAAGTCGTTCAGTGTGATTTACGAATCGATTTAAAGGGTAAACGGCGTGATGACGTCACGTCAGCTGCCCGTATGTTTGCGCTAGAACGACACGAGTCGTACTTTGGTTTGTTAGAGTAGAGGATCTGGCTTTCATCAGACACAGCGGTGACCCACGGTTTAAAGGAGGAGGAGAGAGAGCAGATCAATCATTACTCACACAGGATAAACAACACTGAAGAGGGATTACATCAACCCAAGAGAAGCGGACCAAACACATCCAGTCCTCATGAAACACACACACACACACACACATGCCGTCTGACCGCACTGAACAACTACAACTGATGAAACTCTTAATTAATGCATCCGATGCCAAGAACACCTGAATGAACAGAAGACACTCGATAAACTTTGTGAACAAAACTCAGGCCTAAAAGTTTGTGAGATAGAAAGACTATAGACGCTTGTTTCCAAAATAACCGCTATAGGGGAAAGAAACCCAATGAGCGAATCAGAACGCAGATGTGGTGTTTTTAATGTGCTTTAAGACACACCATGTGTAAGTTCATAAGTCGACAGCATTGCTGAGTATTTCCTCCTTAAAACTGCAGTGAACCGCACAGACTACTAACAGATTTCAGTGCCACTGAATCGCCTGAGCTGAAGGGCCGCCTCGTAGACAGATCAGAGTACAAAACAACATGATCGGAGCGGTTTTATTGGTTGTGTTTGTTAAAAAATCTCAAGACTGTCAAGTTTATAAATGACTAGGCTAAAAATAAAATGTTGAAAGAAATGCTGACTTATGTGTGACCCTGATCTCAGACCAGTCTCGAGTCGCACGGGTGTTTCTGTGGCGATACGCTGATTTCACGCAGCCGTTATTTAGAATTTTTTTATATATATAATTCAGAAAGTAAAAAAAGAAGCAGGAACAAACTATATACATATCCTATATTGGATATTAACATCCAATAGTGTAAATCGCAGCAGCAGCTTCAGGTTGGTAGTCCAAGGCATTGTTGTCTATCTGTACTTCCGGGGTTCTTCCCACCGGAGCCTCGCTTTCCATTTCAAAATGGCGGCTGCATGAAATCAGCATATCGCCACAGAAACAGCACGTTTGGGTCAAATTCAAAACTATCGATTTTTCTTTTATGCCAAAAATCATTAGGATATTAAGTAAAGATCATGTTCCATGAAGATATTTAGTAAATTTCCCACTGTAAATATATCAAACATGTATTTCTGTGAGTGAGTGCAGCACAATCGCCAACATACATGCACAACTTTAAAGGTGATTTTCTCAATGTTTAGATTTTTTTGCACCCTCAGATCTTCAAATAGACCAAATATTGTCCTATCTTAACAAACAATACAAAAAAAAAATGACCCATTACCAAATTTCCCCAAATTAGCGCAGAGAATACAATTGTATTGGCCGACGCTGGTCATGTTTGTGTGTGTGTGTGTGTGTGTGTGTGTGTGTGTGTGTGTGTGTGTGTGTGTGTGTGTGTGTGTGTGTGTGCCGCTGGCCAATAGTTATAACGTGTATATAATACTGTTGCCCCACCAGTATTGGGGGTGTAAGCTAGCGGGAGAGACAGCGCTACTGCCGCTCTGCTGAAGCGAAGTCCCAGAAAACGCCACAGGTTTTGTGATTTTGGCTAAAAATGGCATAATCATAATTTAAATACCACTGGGAATGTTTAAAAATAGCTCAAAATATGATCGGAGTGGGACTTTAAAGAGGAAACATCCCGGCACAAGAGGAGCCGGTGAGAAGTGAGTGTTCTCCAGCTGGAGCTTACTAACCAGCGGTAAATCTCTCTTTATTAGAGAATGCAATACTACTAATAATAGTAATAATATTATCAATAGTAATATAATTACAGTAATGTGATGACTTATTTTGCAAAGAATAAAGCTTGATCGAGCTTAGGAGTCAGGGCTGTTTTTATTATTGTAACACTATTAGGTATTATAGTCTTATCACTTGCCTGTATTTTGTTCAATAATCATGAAGACTTACAAAACGAGATGTTATATCCTTCCTATGATATAGGAAGAATATCATGGCAGTTACTTTATCATACTGTAAATTAAAAGGTGAATGAGAACGTCTCTGTCAGCTCAATTGTCATGTAAAAAAAGAGAGAGAGAGAGAGAGAGAGAGAGAGAGAGAGAGAGAGAGGGTACCGCTGAATCAATCACGTTGTTGGTGAAATTAGTCTTCAAATTACTGATATGATTTGATCATTTGTGTGGATCTCCATCTCACAGTTATGAGAAAACAGTCAGAATTGTGAGATAAAAAGTCACAATAACCTTATTCACTTTATTTCATGGCAGAAACATGCTTTCATACCAAAACGCCCTGAGCAACACAATGTAATTACAAACATTTAAAGCAGAACACACACACACACACACACTCGCAGCTTGGCCTCGTGCTCGTTCTGGACGCTTCGCCTGTGTTCACAGATGTTGGTTTGGGCTGGACTTTGCTCTCGGTGGGACTCAAACACACACGGCGAGCACGTTCTCCTGCACGGCTATCCCACAGCAGATTCAGGAGATCCAACCCAGCATCCCCGACAGCCAGACGCGGGTCACGGCACCAACATCCCAGTTCTCCATTCCAGAGCTTTCCCAGTTTCCCAGTCCAACTGAAGATATGCTGTTCGTTTGATTCACGCATGTATAATCACAATCAAAGCATCCGGACTGCTATATTAACACACACCGCCAGTCAAACGATTGGGATCGGTACGATTATTAATGTTTTTAAAAGAAGTCTCTTCTGCTCACCAAGACTGTGTTTATTTGATTAAAAATACCAATAAAAAAAAGTAAAACAGTGAGATATTATTCTAATGTAAATCATCTGTTTTCTATGTGAATACACAGTAAAGTGTAATTTATTCCTGTGATAAAGCTGAATTTACTCCAGTCTTCAGTGTCACATGATCCTTCAGAAACCACTCAATGCAATTGAGGACTTAATGATCCATCAATTAAAATAAAAAAGCTATATTGTAAAATCTACTCATAAAGTGTTTACACCAATTTCAAATCTAACAGTAAATTATGAATAATTACATGCAACCCTAAACCAGTTACTATAGTAATTACTATACATTATGCATAATCAGAAGCAACTGACCCTTCCCTAAACCTAATCTTAATCTCCACATTCCTTGCGGGCGGAAAACATGCACATCATTGTAATATGACATAAAAATAGCGACACATGCAGCCGAGTCCACATAAACTAGCGAGCTATAGGCTAACCTGCTCAACAGACGCTCTTTACCTGCCGACAGGTGTGTGTCGCACTGCTGTGGAGTGTGTTACGCACAAAACCCCATGAAGCCCTGCATCTCACAACACAATCCCACGTGCCCCGTCACCTACTGGACCGAGCCAATCACAGTCCCCGAACAGACCAGCGCTCCTGCTGAGCCAATCACAGTGCCCGAACAGGACCATGTGACCACAGCCAGCGTTTAGTCCTCTGTGTGCCTTATCAGCACAGATTATCCCACACGGGACACGCAAGCAGTCCGAGCAGGCGACTGAGACTTTCTCACACACACACACACACACACACACACACACACACACACACACACACAGTGTCCGTTGCACTGCAGAAGCCCTTAAAAGTCAACTTCGTGTGAGGAATGCGTCTGATGCGAGACAGATGCTTGTGTGAACAAACCTGCCATCTTCAGCACCACAACTAGACGTCTAATAAATCTACATTATGTGGGATCGTGATATAAACACACACACACACACAAGTGAGCCGAGCCGCAGCGTCCGATGATGGATGAGGATGAAGACGCTTCAAACCCAGAGAACAAGAAAACTGCCCTCATCGTCAGAGTAACCGTAGACACGGTATTAAAGGCACAGCACTGTCCGGCTTAAACTCCAGTTTTTAATATTGTTTATGTGTCTATGTGGTGTTTAATATGCTTTAAGACACACCATGTGTAAGTTCATAAGTCGACAGCATTGCTGAGTATTTCCTCCTTAAAACTGCAGTGAACCAAAGACAGTCTCAAAAACACGGTTTGAAATCGCTGGTGTTTCTGACGTCACAAACGACCTTGTAACCAATCAGATCAACGTGTGATCGTCAACCAGTGGATCTCTGAGCTGAGTGAGTGAGTGGAGGCGGGGCTCATCTGCATATTCATAGAGCCACGCATACTAAATGAGGCAAGGTGTCGAGTTACATTCAAGATATTTTAAGACATGAAGAAAAAAAACGTTGAAATATGTCATTCTGGTGATGAAAGAGTTTTAAGGGATAGAGTTATTGGACTTCAAGGCCCATTCACACCAAGAACGAGAACTATAAACATCCAGACTGCGCCTAAATCGACCATAGACCTGACACGAGCTTCAGTCATAGTCTAATCATCTCTAATAATCATAAAGCATAACCGCAGCGCCACGAGAACCAGACGACGCGGTTTATCAGAACACATGATGTTTACATCGTAGAAGCCTGAACCCTGCAGGATCTCTACTGTCATTCACAGAATATTATCAAGTGTAGCCCACTTCATAAACCTATAACAAACATTTATTTGGTCAGATTTTTCTTACTGTATAAATATGGCAAAATGTAATATTCTTTCTGAGCCTGGATAAGCAAATTTCTTCTTTGAAATAATGACATAGTGGAGAACGGCTCAACATAACACTTAGACTTTCTCAGTTCGTGTAAACCTACTCTTCAGAGTATTTATTGTTTCCCAGATTAATATCACACATCTAGCACAATTATGTGGTTTTGTTTCATCAATACAGTGTCGACTTTTTTCTTGATTTACCCCAAAAAGTGAAGTGATTGTAACATGACCATATGACAGATTAAAATGTTATCTGATAATCAAAAAAGATTACAAGACAAGCTAAAATATTTTGTCAATAAAATCCCATGCAACCAATTTGTAAAATCTACAATTAATATTTTAAAGGCGTTTCACCGCACTCACGATAAACAAGGTGCCAGGCAGACACAACTAAACAACTCAGAAAATAAATAAACTGTTTGCACACTTGAATCCTTTAAAGCAATTTTAATCGCCAAGCTTTCGGTCACAAGACCATCCTCAGGGCATACAAAAACTAAATGTCACATTCCATTTAACTGTGTTCAAAACACATCAGGACAATCAACAATAATAACCCACACCTGCAGAGGCCAGGTATGACCAGTTGTAGTCCAATAGTGGGAGTTGTAGTTTTAGGTGATCAACACTAACTCCACATAGTGAAAAAACAAAATGGAAAAAAGACAAAGAAAAATGAAAATTCACACTACAAGAAACCGACATAAGTATACATATACAAAAAATATATATAGAGGCGCATATATATATACACACACATTCATTCATGCTTACTATATAAGTATATGGAGACTGCAAAAACATCAGTAACAACTTCATAAACTGCAGTATTCAAGACTTATAGAAAACTTATAAAAGACCGTACAACTGTGACTATAGCATGACACTCATGTCAAAGTCCACATTTAAACCTTTAGGATGCAAGGCGTCCAGAGTATGAATCCAGTAAAGTTCCCTTTGGCATAGCACTTTATCAATATTGCCACCTCTAGGTAATTTAATCTGCTCAATTCCCTGAAAACGAAGAGAAGAAACTGAATGAGCAACCTCTGTAAAGTGACAGGCCACAGGGTAGTTAGGGTCGGCACGTCGAATCGAGCTTTTATGCTCACTGATCCTCTGTTTTAAACTATGTGTGGTCTTTCCCACATACACCATATCACAAGGGCATCTTAAAATGTAGACAACATTCTTAGTTTTACATGTAATAATGCCCTTCACATTGTAGCTCTTACCAGATCTAGGATGTTTAAAGTTATAGGTCTTGTGTGTGTTATTACATTGGGCACAATTCCCACAGGGATAGTTCCCATCCCTAAGGGGTGCTAAGAGTGTTTGGGTTGGGGCTGATCTTATACATGCTTTGACTAACCTATTGCGAAGGTTAGGGCCCCGTCTGGAAACAAACAAAGGTGGATCCTTAA
Source organism: Rhinichthys klamathensis goyatoka (assembly GCF_029890125.1). NCBI lineage: Eukaryota > Metazoa > Chordata > Actinopteri > Cypriniformes > Leuciscidae > Rhinichthys > Rhinichthys klamathensis. The sequence continues at coordinate 73,957 of NW_026607054.1, read as the reverse complement.
ATTTATCCTGAAGAGAAGAATCATCAGATATAAGGTGCCAATATGTCATTATGGTGTTTTTAATAATAAAGGATCTTGGAGTAAACGAAGTTATGCAGGAGATAGAGAATTTTTTGTCCTTTTTACAACTCTTTTTCAAAAGGTGTGATCGTGGTGTAGAGAGGGCAGTATTATAGGCCTCTTCAATACTTTTAGTGGGATAACCCCTGGTTAAAAATCTTTGTTTCATATCTATAGCATTTTCTTTAAACTCTTCAATTGAATGGCAAATACGTCTAAGTCTGTAAAATTGACTCTTCGGCAGGCCGTTTTTTATGGCACTGGGATGCGAGCTGCTTGCCAAAAGGAACGAATTGCGATCAGTCTCTTTACGATAGAGGGTTGTGGTTAATCTACCCTTATCTAGTTTGATCCACATGTCTAAGAAATGCACGCGTTTTGAGTCGGATTCTACACTGAATTTCAAATCAGGACCCATCCTATTGAGGTGAGTCGTGAATTCATTCAACTCATCCTGTGACCCTTTAAAAACACACAAGACATCATCCAAATATCTAAAATATCTAATGATATTACTCAGGAAGGGATTTCTATCCTCATTAAAAATAAACTGTTGTTCAATGAATCCAACATATAAATTAGCATAGCTGGGGGCAAAGGTACTCCCCGTACTTGTGCCTTTAACTTGGAGATAATATTCTCCCTGATGGAAAACAAAGAAGTTTAATCTGAGGATTGTTAATGCTAGATCACAGATAAACGTGCTGGGTGGATTCACACCCTCAGGACGATTCTGTAGGTAGTATTCTAGTGCTATAATACCTTGTTCGTGAGAAATATTGGTATATAGACTTTCTACATCAAACGTCGCTAAAATAGTATCAGGGGGGAGATCCTGGAGTTCAGAGATTTTATTAATAACATCCGTAGAATCTTGTACATAAGCTGGCAGATGTTTCACAAAAGGTTTGATGAAATAATCTACAAAATTTGATAATGGCTCTAATAGTGACTCATTACTAGCAACTATAGGTCTGCCCTTGGGTTTAATAAGGCTTTTGTGTATTTTAGGAAGCATATAGAAAACTGGAGTGACTGGATGTTGTCTATTAAGATAGATGAATTCTTATTTGGTTATCCAATTTTGTTCTATGGCTTTAGTCGTCATCTCACTAATCATTTTTTAAAAATCTATAGTGGGGTCACATTTGAGTTTCCTATAGAATGTTTCATCATTCAGTTGACGATATGCCTCAGTTACATAGTCAGTTGTATTAAGGATAACAATAGCCCCTCCCTTATCTGCTGGTTTTATTATAATATCTGTATCTTTAGAAAGCTCTTGAATGACATTTCTTTCATCCTGACACAAATTTTGCTGATGGGAGTAAGGTGTAGTCTGCATCTTGTCGAAAATCTCCTGTTCAACAACCCTACAAAATGTATCAATCGACGGGTGGTTTACATGAGGTACAAATGTGCTTTTAGGCTTAAACATAGGTTTCATTAAATCCTGGTTTTCATTCACAGTCCCAAATAGATATCTCAATTTTATCCTTCTGAAGAAAAGAAACAAATCAGTCTTAATTTCAAAAGAGTTTGTATAGCTGGTGGGAACAAAACTACAACTCCCACTATTGGACTACAACTGGTCATACCTGGCCTCTGCAGGTGTGGGTTATTATTGTTGATTGTCCTGATGTGTTTTGAACACAGTTAAATGGAATGTGACATTTAGTTTTTGTATGCCCTGAGGATGGTCTTGTGACCGAAAGCTTGGCGATTAAAATTGCTTTAAAGGATTCAAGTGTGCAGACAGTTTATTTATTTTCTGAGTAAAATCTACAATTAAACATTTTGTAATGTTTTAATCAAATTTGAGTAAATGATTGTAAATAAAGCATGTGAAGAGTGTGTTCTTGCGGTGCCACTGGTGTCCAGTATAACAGGAGAGCGTAAACCACAGACCAGTTCATCAGAACATCATGTGTTTACACCAGCGGCTCTGCTCTTGCTCTCCGCACACACACACACACACACACACACACTCTGAGGCCTGACTTACACACGGACAGCGTCAGGAACAGGAGACTCTGAGTGTGTGTGTATCACAGCGGAGGCTGAACACAACAGATCTGTCTTTATTTACTCAGATTCAGTGTGATATCCACATCTTTCATGCTCTCAAGCTTTACAGAACACAGATAAAGCCTCCTTTTATATTTATTACAAGAGCAACTGGAATATTCCTAAAATAATTCCCCCTTTGAGTTCCAGTGAAATGTGAGTGTCTGTTTTTTTGTGAGTAAATAATGATGGATTGCTCATGTGCATTTATTGCATGAAAAAAAAAAAACGCAACAGAAGTTGAAATATGCATAAATAAAAGAATAAGACTTGAGAAAGAGCTGAAACCCCTCAGTCTCCATCGGCTAGAAGACATGAGAACCGCTGTGCTACGCGCTCGATCACACACACACACACGGTCACACACACGCCACGGTCACACACACGCCACGGTCACACACACGCCACGGTCACACCGGCACTGAGAGAGAGTGGCGATACGGACACTGTGAACTGCAAATGCAAGACAATTAGCTTTAAACATAACAAACGTAAATTGCATTTTCATATGCAAATAAAGTCAAAATATGGGATATTTTGAATGAATCTGGAAAAAGATGAGCATATTCCAGCAGGAAGTTCTGACTAAGAGTCATACGCTGGGTTTCTGATTACTGATCGACCGATATATCGGCCGGCCGATATATCGGCCCGATATTTGCGTTTTTTACGTGTATCGGAATCGGCCGATACGCGGCTGCTGCGTTCGCCGATAGTTTTTTCCCGGCATTATTTATAGACAGGCGTCCACGGGCAGCTCTGTGCTGCTGGAGACGCTGCAGTTCACGTGCAGACCCTGCACTGCCCCTCCCCCACTAGCAGAGTGCAACCTGCGCTTCAAGATAACGGTAACTTTTAAACTTTCAAAGCATCTTTTAACTGTTTGACTGCTGAAATATTGTCAAACACTTTGAAAATGGAAACACGTTGCTTTATAACTGTTATGTGGTTGCAACTATATAGCTAAGCAAGTTTGTGGGTCCAAATGGAAAACGCGAATGACTCGTCTATAAAACTGCTTGCTTGCGTACGGTATTTAGGGAGCTGCAAATAGCTGTAGGCTATCCGTTCAGTATGCATTAGGGCTGTCAATGAATATTCTAAATACGAATATACACTCACCGGACACTTTATTAGGTACCCCATGCTAGTAACGGGTTGGACCCCCTTTTGCCTTCAGAACTGCCTCAATTCTTCGTGGCATAGATTCAACAAGGTGCTGGAAGCATTCCTCAGGGAGTTTGGTCCATATTGACATGATGGCATCACACAGTTGCCGCAGATTTGTCGGCTGCACATCCATGATGCGAATCTCCCGTTCCACCACATCCCAAAGATGCTCTATTGGGTTGAGATCTGGTGACTGTGGAGGCCATTTTAGTACAGTGAACTCATTGTCATGTTCAAGAAACCAATTTGAAATGATTAGAGCTTTGTGACATGGTGGAAGTAGCCATCAGAGGATGGGTACATGGTGGCCATAAAGGGATGGACATGGTCAGAAACAATGCTCAGGTAGGCCGTGGCATTTAAACGATGCCCAATTGGCACTAAGGGGCCTAAAGTGTGCCAGGAAAACATCCCCCACACCATTACACCACCACCACCAGCCTGCACAGTGGTAACAAGGCATGATGGTTCCATGTTCTCATTCTGTTTACGCCAAATTCTGACTCTAACATCTGAATGTCTCAACAGAAATAGAGACTCATCAGACCAGGCAACATTTTTCCAGTCTTCAACTGTTCAATTTTGGTGAGCTCTTGCAAATTGTAGCCTCTTTTTCCTATTTGTAGTGGAGATGAGTGGTACCCGGTGGAGTCTTCTGCTGTTGTAGCCCATCCGCCTCAAGGTTGTGCGTGTTGTGGCTTCACAAATGCTTTGCTGCATACCTCGGTTGTAACGAGTGGTTATTTCAGTCACTGTTGCCCTTCTATCAGCTCGAACCAGTCTGGCCATTCTCCTCTGACCTCTGGCATCAACAAGGCATTTCCGCCCACAGAACTGCCGCTCACTGGATGTTTTTTCTTTTTCGGACCATTCTCTGTAAACCCTAGAGATGGTTGTGCGTGAAAATCCCAGTAGATTAGCAGTTTCTGAAATACTCAGACCAGCCCTTCTGGCACCAACAATCATGCCACGTTCAAAGTCACTCAAATCAACTTTCTTCCCCATACTGATGCTTGGTTTGAACTGCAGGAGATTGTCTTGACCATGTCTACATGCCTAAATGCACTGAGTTGCCGCCATGTGATTGGCTGCTTAGAAATTAAGTGTTAATGAGCAGTTGGACAGGTGTACCTAATAAAGTGGCCGGTGAGTGTATATTTGACTAGTTTAAAAAAAACTGAATTTTGAAGGTGAAAATTAATATTCGAATGTGGAAAAACACGCCCGCGGTAGCAGACTAACGTTACCACAGCACAGCTCGCTCGGAGCGCTCAGTGTCGGTTCTATGTACTGTGAAACTTCAATTAATGTATTTGTTTCAATCACTGAATGAAGCCTGCTATATACCTTAAATTGCTTGCACAAAACTCTTGATCAGCACTCAACATTTGTTTGTTGTTGTTCATTTAAACCGGTATGCGCGGAGAGCGTGAGGGTGAGTGCGAGAGAGAGAGAGAGTGCGCCTGCGAGTCCGGGCGAGCCAGAGTGAGCTCTGCGGTCTTGGCCATTAGTTGATTTACTCGGTTTTTTTGTAGTAATACGTTGTCAAATATGTTTCAACTCAAATAAGCTACTTAATACTAGTAGTTATGTCTCTTTGTATTAATTTGTCCTGTTATTGACGTAATGCATTGACCAAATGCACGACGATATGTTCAAATATGTTTTTTTGAAGGGAATATACAAACGCCATTTGAGCAATTTTGACAGCCCTAGTATGCGTACGGTAGCTGTTACGAACACTGGTCATAGGATTAAGTAATACCAACGTTCTTCTGTGCTTTTTGTGGGAGATTTATTCAGCGACCACCTGGCTGAGGTTTGGACGCGTGTGGTGTGTGTCTCCCTCGCCATCGCAGTGATATTAGAGACTAGACATGCTCATTTTATTTTATGTACAAAAATTTAAACCATGGCAGTAAATAGTTTGTTACTTTTAAAATGAAGTACAGTGTGCACTGTGCACTTTATTATGCTGGTTGCTACTGTGTGCAATAATGTAATTATTTTATTTATGCTTAAATATTTATTTTCAGCAGTGAACTTTTTTTTTGTTCTACCTCATGTTTTTAATATTTGTTAAATATAGTTTATCTACTTGTTCTTGTTCTACCTCACATGTTTTTACTATTTGTTAAATATTGTTTTTTTACGTTAAATAAATGTTACTTTTATTAAATTGAGACCTGTAACATTTGTTAACATCATGTCATTTTTGAAAATGACATGATGTAAATTGAGGGAGCAAAATGTATCGGCTCCAAATATCGGCTCAAGAAAATCAGCAGCCCGTATCGGTCATCGGCTAAGGCTGATGGGAAAAAAATCGGTATCGGCACTAAAAAATCCATATCGGTCGATCCCTATTTCTGATGCATGAGAGATGCAGAAAATACTCTTTTATTTTTGAACATTTGTAGTCACTGTAGTTCCCATTCCTGAGCCCATAACATCTACAGTGATCTCTACATCTGATGGACATCTACAGTGATCTCTACATCTGTTGGACATCTACAGTGATCTCTACATCTGATGGACATCTACAGTGATCTCTACATCTGATGGACATCTACAGTGATCTCTACATCTGATGGACATCTACAGTGATCTCTACATCTGATGGACATCTACAGTGATCTCTACATCTGATGGACATCTACAGTGATCTCTACATCTGATGGACATCTACAGTGATCTCTACATCTGATGGACATCTACAGTGATCTCTACATCTGATGGACATCTACAGTGATCTCTACATCTGATGGACATCTACAGTGATCTCTACATCTGATGGACATCTACAGTGATCTCTACATCTGATGGACATCTACAGTGATCTCTACATCTGATGGACATCTACAGTGATCTCTACATCTGATGGACATCTACAGTGATCTCTACATCTGATGGACATCTACAGTGATCTCTACATCTGATGGACATCTACAGTGATCTCTACATCTGATGGACATCTACAGTGATCTCTACATCTGATGGACATCTAGAGTGATCTCTACATCTGATGGACATCTAGAGTGATCTCTACATCTGATGGACATCTACAGTGATCTCTACATCTGTTGGACATCTACAGTGATCTCTACATCTGATGGACATCTACAGTGATCTCTACATCTGATGGACATCTACAGTGATCTCTACATCTGATGGACATCTACAGTGATCTCTACATCTGATGGACATCTACAGTGATCTCTACATCTGATGGACATCTACAGTGATCTCTACATCTGATGGACATCTACAGTGATCTCTACATCTGATGGACATCTACAGTGATCTCTACATCTGATGGACATCTACAGTGATCTCTACATCTGATGGACATCTAGAGTGATCTCTACATCTGATGGACATCTAGAGTGATCTCTACATCTGATGGACATCTACAGTGATCTCTACATCTGTTGGACATCTACAGTGATCTCTACATCTGTTGGACATCTACAGTGATCTCTACATCTGATGGACATCTACAGTGATCTCTACATCTGATGGACATCTACAGTGATCTCTACATCTGATGGACATCTACAGTGATCTCTACATCTGATGGACATCTACAGTGATCTCTACATCTGATGGACATCTACAGTGATCTCTACATCTGTTGGACATCTACAGTGATCTCTACATCTGTTGGACATCTACAGTGATCTCTACATCTGATGGACATCTACAGTGATCTCTACATCTGATGGACATCTACAGTGATCTCTACATCTGATGGACATCTACAGTGATCTCTACATCTGATGGACATCTACAGTGATCTCTACATCTGATGGACATCTACAGTGATCTCTACATCTGATGGACATCTACAGTGATCTCTACATCTGATGGACATCTACAGTGATCTCTACATCTGATGGACATCTAGAGTGATCTCTACATCTGATGGACATCTAGAGTGATCTCTACATCTGATGGACATCTAGAGTGTAGATGGACATCTACAGTGATCTCTACATCTGATGGACATCTACAGTGATCTCTACATCTGTTGGACATCTACAGTGATCTCTACATCTGATGGACATCTACAGTGATCTCTACATCTGATGGACATCTACAGTGATCTCTACATCTGATGGACATCTACAGTGATCTCTACATCTGTTGGACATCTACAGTGATCTCTACATCTGATGGACATCTACAGTGATCTCTACATCTGATGGACATCTACAGTGATCTCTACATCTGATGGACATCTAGAGTGATCTCTACATCTGATGGACATCTAGAGTGATCTCTACATCTGATGGACATCTACAGTGATCTCTACATCTGATGGACATCTACAGTGATCTCTACATCTGATGGACATCTACAGTGATCTCTACATCTGATGGACATCTACAGTGATCTCTACATCTGATGGACATCTACAGTGATCTCTACATCTGATGGACATCTACAGTGATCTCTACATCTGATGGACATCTACAGTGATCTCTACATCTGATGGACATCTACAGTGATCTCTACATCTGATGGACATCTACAGTGATCTCTACATCTGATGGACATCTACAGTGATCTCTACATCTGATGGACATCTACAGTGATCTCTACATCTGATGGACATCTACAGTGATCTCTACATCTGTTGGACATCTACAGTGATCTCTACATCTGATGGACATCTACAGTGATCTCTACATCTGTTGGACATCTACAGTGATCTCTACATCTGATGGACATCTACAGTGATCTCTACATCTGATGGACATCTACAGTGATCTCTACATCTGATGGACATCTACAGTGATCTCTACATCTGATGGACATCTACAGTGATCTCTACATCTGATGGACATCTACAGTGATCTCTACATCTGTTGGACATCTACAGTGATCTCTACATCTGTTGGACATCTACAGTGATCTCTACATCTGATGGACATCTACAGTGATCTCTACATCTGATGGACATCTACAGTGATCTCTACATCTGATGGACATCTACAGTGATCTCTACATCTGATGGACATCTACAGTGATCTCTACATCTGATGGACATCTACAGTGATCTCTACATCTGATGGACATCTACAGTGATCTCTACATCTGATGGACATCTACAGTGATCTCTACATCTGATGGACATCTACAGTGATCTCTACATCTGATGGACATCTACAGTGATCTCTACATCTGATGGACATCTACAGTGATCTCTACATCTGTTGGACATCTACAGTGATCTCTACATCTGATGGACATCTACAGTGATCTCTACATCTGATGGACATCTACAGTGATCTCTACATCTGATGGACATCTACAGTGATCTCTACATCTGATGGACATCTACAGTGATCTCTACATCTGATGGACATCTACAGTGATCTCTACATCTGTTGGACATCTACAGTGATCTCTACATCTGATGGACATCTACAGTGATCTCTACATCTGATGGACATCTACAGTGATGGATCTCTACTTCTGTTGGACAACATCTACAGTGATCTCTACATCTGATGGACATCTACAGTGATCTCTACATCTGTTGGACATCTACAGTGATCTCTACATCTGATGGACATCTACAGTGATCTCTACATCTGATGGACATCTACAGTGATCTCTACATCTGATGGACATCTACAGTGATCTCTACATCTGTTGGACATCTACAGTGATCTCTACATCTGTTGGACATCTACAGTGATCTCTACATCTGATGGACATCTACAGTGATCTCTACATCTGTTGGACATCTACAGTGATCTCTACATCTGATGGACATCTACAGTGATCTCTACATCTGATGGACATCTACAGTGATGGATCCCTACTTCTGTTGGACAACATCTACAGTGATCTCTACATCTGATGGACATCTACAGTGATCTCTACATCTGTTGGACATCTACAGTGATCTCTACATCTGATGGACATCTACAGTGATCTCTACATCTGATGGACATCTACAGTGATCTCTACATCTGATGGACATCTACAGTGATCTCTACTTCTGTTGGACAACATCTACAGAACCTCATCAGGCTGTGGCATAAATCATCTTATAATCGTGATTATGATTTCTGCTTCTCATAGCATGCGATATTTCCCACTGGTTATTTATATATTACTGTAATAAATCCAAACATGAATCTCGACTGTATCGTTTGCAGTTGTGGTTGCTAAATAAATGCACTGTGCCACAACACAAGTTAACTGTTGTTGTCGCTTTAATCGGAAACATCAACATAGAAATGAGAACGTAAATATCAACGTTATAAAATGAAGCAAAATTACTCAACTTTTCTGATAGTTCCCATCATGCACTGGGGCTTGAATAATTAACGAGGTTGATTTGTCACTGTTTTCATTGCTATTCTTGTCAGGATTAGCAACTGGCCATTTTGTGACATTTGGAGTTCAATTTCTACTCAAAATTACTCAAACACAAAAACAATCCATCAAATGTTTCCATCATTGTGTATTGAGGTCTCTGCGTTCACATGACACGTAACTTCTGATATGTAGATATGGTGTCTCACACAATATTGTATTAATTAGATGTTTCTAAGTAAATCATATAGGCCTACTTTAAAAGTGTGGTTTAATTCGATGTTATATTGTGCGAGTGAAATGTATTGCAAAGGAAACTTCAGCTAAATAGATATTACTCAACCTTTTACTAGCCAAGTTAAAATTACTTATTTTCTTTGTTACCTTCACTTAACTTAGTTAAGTAGAGTTTACTTAATTCCATATGTGGAATTTACTTATGCATGCAAAAACTTGCCAAAGAAAAATTAAGTAAATTTTACTTATTGTTTTTCTCAGTGTAGAAAATCAAAGCCGTATGTGTAACTAAGATGTGTCCAAGCTTGGAGTTGATATCACAAGAATTGAGCCGCTCAAAGGTTTTAAAGTTTAAGCCTTCCAATGACCCCTAATTAACGATGATGACTGAAATATGTGATGGGGACGAGCGCCACATGACAGTCACCGGCTCATCCTCCAGGTCTGGGTGACGTGGGGTTACAGGACCAGCTCTATTTCTGGCTGAACTATTTATTTTCAGATCTGTGGTGTGTGTGGGTTGATAACAAAAGCAGGAATGTGGAGTTACAGCTCATACAGTCACACCCTATGCCGGGACCGAACCGCACGGCGGAAGAACATCAAACATCTGATAAAGCAACATCATTAACACAACACATGCGTCACAACCAGTGTAGTCTGATTCAGAAGTGCACAATGCATTTTAAAGTTCTTTTAACATTCCAATACGTTAGACAAACTACAGGTGAAGCTCGAAAAATTAGAATATCGTGCAAAAGTTCATTTATTTCAGTAATTCAACTTAAAAGGTGAAACTAATATATTATATAGACTCATTACATGCAAAGTGAGATATTCAAGCCTTTATTTGTTATAATTTTGATGATTATGGCTTACAGCTTATGAAAACCTTTTCAATTTGGGGTTTTCATAATCTGTAATCCATAATCATCACAATTATGACAAATAAAGGCTTGAAATATCTCAATTTGCATGTAATGAGTCTATATAATATATTAGTTTCAGCTGTAGGTGTTTTTACCACACAATGCTGAGCTACAGGTATTAGCTAGCTAGTCACAACTGTTTCCAAAAACCTTAGTAACTGTGTTGCACATCCGCCATCAGACCACATTAGTTCAACAACACGTGTGTGTTCAGTGAGGTCATCCAGATAGTGGAGTATTAACTTCTGCTAATGAGTCGGTTCCGGGTCGTAATAATGTAAACGTACTGATGTCGATAACAGAACTGGCAACTTCACTATTTTAGTTCTCCGTTATTTTGCTTTCTGTTTTATTTGTTGATTTAGTTGACAATCAGAAGAGTGTGTGGGCGGAGTCTCTCTGCAAGCGCACTGCATTCACAACCAAATCAATCAAAACTCACAGCCAATCAGAAGAGCGTGTGGGCGGAGTCTCTCTGCAAGCGCACTGCATTCACAACCAAATCAATCAAAACTCACAGCCAATCAGAAGAGCGTGTGGGCGGAGTCTCTCTGCAAGCGCACTGCATTCACAACCAAATCAATCAAAACTCACAGCCAATCAGAAGAGCGTGTGGGCGGAGTCTCTCTGCAAGCGCACTGCATTCACAACCAAATCAATCAAAACTCACAGCCAATCAGAAGAGCGTGTGGGCGGAGTCTCTCTGCAAGCGCACTGCATTCACAACCAAATCAATCAAAACTCACAGCCAATCAGAAGAGCGTGTGGGCGGAGTCTCTCTGCAAGCGCACTGCATTCACAACCAAATCAATCAAAACTCACAGCCAATCAGAAGAGCGTGTGGGCGGAGTCTCTCTGCAAGCGCACTGCATTCACAACCAAATCAATCCAAAATCACAGCCAATCAGAAGAGCGTGTGGGCGGAGTCTCTCTGCAAGCACACTGCATTCACAACCAAATCAATCAAAACTCACAGCCAATCAGAAGAGTGTGTGGGCGGAGTCTCTCTGCAAGCGCACTGCATTCACAACCAAATAAATCAAAACTCACAGCCAATCAGAAGAGCGTGTGGGCGGAGTCTCTCTGCAAGCACACTGCATTCACAACCAAATAAATCAAAACTCACAGCCAATCAGAAGAGTGTGTGGGCGGAGTCTCTCTGCAAGCGCACTGCATTCGCAACCAAATCAATCAAACTCACAGCCAATCAGAAGAGTGTGTGGGCGGAGTCTCTCTGAAAGCGCACTAGAAAACCAAATACATAAGTACATTTCAAAATGTATAAATATTTCACCATACAAAATTATTAAAAACGAGACTAAAACGATCTTAATATTCATTGTTCACTTCTCATATTACTATCATTGATAAGCACGAGTAAGCTTGGGGGGGAACATGATAAACCCAATGTTCATTCAGCTGATCTAAAGAACGATGAATTGTCACCGCCCGCATGACAGAGAACAGTCAACACACGGCTGAACCACACCTTTACTACTGAGGGGAAATACACAAGCTTTTGAAATATATATTCATACATAAATCCAAGGATGCAGAACAGAAATGAAAGGTCTAAAACTACAACGAAACAAAACACTAAGCAAAGGACTGCATTTACATTGGCACATATTATATGTCTCTGCTTCGTCACCTTCTTTGTTTGCTGACCAATAAAAACATTTCTCCTGACCTTCTAAACACAACTGCTGTCCTTTCAATGAACGCTTTTCAGACATCAAAATTAAACATGTTTTCGACATGCACTCTTAAAAATGAAGGTTCAAAGGTCACAGTAATGCCATAGAGATGATCAGTTATTACAAGAACCAATTGTACTTTAGTGTGTAGAACATTTTAATAATCTAATGGAATGATTGCATTGATGTTAAAGGATCTTAAAACCATCAAAACCAATGATGAACTTATGTAATACCATGGTATTCTTCGCCCACTTTCAGGTATTTATTTCAGTACTTTATGCATATCTGAAACATGCAGTTACAGTGCCATGTAATCATCATCTGACGCCATTACTGTACCATAGCATTATCATAGTGCTTCTTGTAAAAGCGATTCCCAAACAAAACACAGCCCAAAAAACAATGACTCGCCATTCCAATGAAGGAAACACAAATAAGCATCACAGTTTCGGACACAGGCTAGTGCCATATTGTGCAAAACACATAAAGCCACATGTACCATCATGGTGTTGTTTGAGGTAACGTAATCACTGATATACACTGTACACTTATATATTCTCGATAAACACGTGGAATGTATGAAAATACCATGATTTACCACCACTAATAGCACCACACTATATAAAATGCTGAGTTGGTTCATCTCGTGTTTGGGTCAAATATGGACAAACCCTTAACAGTTTAACATATAAACCAACGGTTGGGTTTAAAAGTCCATATTTGACCCAAACATGGGATGAAACAACCCAGCATTTTATATAGTGGTACTTTTCCATAAGGGAACCATCAGTGTGCGCTGCTCAAATAAACAAAGCACAATATATATATATTACAGTAAACACCAAACATGACAATAAATGTATAAATATGTAAATAAATGTATAAATATGGGTTTATTAGCAAGAGCGCGTGATTGCTCTTGTAAAACCTAGTCATTTACTGATAGCATTGATTGTTTCTTGACTGATTATGGGAGATATAATCAATATATGTTTCAGAATTATCTTTACAAGCAAAACAGGCAAATTAAACAATATAAAAAAAGAAGTAAACCGTTTTTTTATATGCATGGCCGCGACACCGTTATATGAATCAGCCGTCGCACAAAACACATCATATCGTGTCGTTGTTTCATCTTACCTGTCGACAACATTAATGCTTCACCGGCCCAGCGATTAATGCGCTAATACAGGCTTACGAGCGGTTATTACTGCGATGCGATGCGATGCGATGCGATGGACGCGCGCGTCAGTAACGCCACTGGACAACATCCATCAGGCCGAAGCTTCCGCGTCACCTCGCGTTGTGTATCCGCAAATAATTCCACACGAAAACAAAAACCATCTATAAATCATCGAAATGAAAACACATCGCGCTAGTCAAGCTAGCAGTGCGGGTTAATCGTGGACACGCCCACGCCCCTGCTTCCCGTGCCGTATGCAAATTTACCAACCGTACTATGGCGAGAGATAGGCTCATGAATATTAATGAGGTGACGCTCCAGGAAGGTTACCAGGCAACGCTTGATTAATATTCATGCGCTAATCCTTCGCCGTAGTCGGATTCATAATTGTTTGGCTATAGTGCGTCATTAAATTAATGTTCTTGTTTTAAATGATTGTCTTTATGATGCAGGTTGCGTATAACTAGCATATGGGGAACCTTAGTATACTTGATTAGTAAATCAATATTCTTGATAGTGAAATCCTGATTTGAAACAGGACAGTGCGCATGCGCGAATAGCTGAGATTGCGCCCCCACTATATGGTCCGCGTGAGCCATCTTGTTGTCGTTCCAAATGCTACACCGATGATCACTTCATATTATAGATAAGTGTGCATTTCATTATTACACTTATTACAGACATTTTTAGTAATCAGCAAACAGACGTTCTCGGAACTTTAGCTAACTTTCTGGCAAGGGTTTCTCAACAAACGTTCATAACGTTAGTAGATTGTTCGCTCAAAGTTAAGCTATTTGGTTTAATAACGTTATTTAATAATGTTCTTAAAACGTTATTTAAATATTGCTCAGGAAACGTTTAATTTTCTGAAATATTTTAGTTGGACGTTAGAACGTTTTTTGAATGTTGCTATTTGTTCAGAGAACATTCAAAAGTAACGTTCCCGTAATGGTTGCAGAATTATAAAACATAATAATTTATCCTAACATTCACATATATATATTATATATTATTATATATTTTTTTTTTACTGGACATTTTGAACGATCAGTTTCATCTGCATAGTGAGCTATTTTGTAACTTAATATTTGTTTAAACTTGATACTGGGAGATATGTAAATATGAAAGCTCGGGCATGTCTTTGTTTTAATGGACAAAATAAGAGAAAACCAAGAAATATACGAAAGGAAGCTTTCTAGAAATATAATTAAATACAGTATCCAAGTAAAGAAACACATTTATAAGCTTATATCCTCTCAGAATTACTAAACTTCACATGCTGCTATTTGGAAACCAAGTGAATGGATTGAATATGTCTCATGTGTTCGTTCTGCAGCAGCTAAAGATGGCGCTCACCTTCACATTTTGACGTGAAGCTACATTTAAAAACCATGAAAAGCTGCGCTAAACTTGTGTCCTGGAGGAAACAGCAGCAAAATGAGGCAAAAACACTTGGTTCGTATATCCTTTATTTGGAAAAAAAATTTTATTTGACATTGAAATATGTCTAACGCTGTCTATGACGTTAGACTGAGAAGCATTTCATACTCAACTACATCTTTCTTGTGGATTCAGGAGTTTGGTTCATTTGGCAAAAAACCCTCAAAGTCATTGGCACTAAAACTAAAAAACTATTTAAACTCCCCCTGTAGTCAATAACTGTATCTCTAAAACTCATCTTTGATCACCAAAATTACATATTTGTCTTAAAATATCTCGTAACTCGACACCCTCGCCTCGCGGTTCAATGAATATGCAGATGAGCCCCGCCTCCACTCACTCACTCAGCTCAGAGATCCACTGGTTGACGATCACACGTTGATCTGATTGGTTACAAGGTCGTTTGTGACGTCAGAAACACCAGCGATTTCAAACCGTGTTTTTGAGACTGTCTTTGGTTCACTGCAGTTTTAAGGAGGAAATACTCAGCAATGCTGTCGACTTATGAACTTACACATGGTGTGTCTTAAAGCGTATTAAAAACACCACATAGACACATAAACAACATTAAACGCTGGATTTACACCACAGGGGGACTTTAAAGTTAAGGTTCCCTCGTTAAAACACCAAGTGACCACCATTGAAGAGCGGTTACTTGAGACTCGACTGGTTTTATAAAGTCAAAAACATTATTAAAAAAAATGACTTATAGTCATGTTTACAAAAACATGAAAAAATGAGAAAGGTACTTAATATATCTGAAACATTTAATGTACTAGTAAACCATATATATATTTATATTAGGGCTGGGCAGCGATTAATCGCATCCAAAATAAAAACTACATAATATATGTGTGTGTGCTGTGTATAATTCTTTTGTATTTATGAACACACACATGCATGTATATAATTAAGAAATATTTGCATGTATATACTATATATAAACAACACATGTTTCTTAAATATATACATGCATGTGTGTATATTTATAAATACAAAATAATTATACACAGAACACACACATATATTATGTAAACAAACTTTTATTTTGGATGCGATTAATCGCTAATATATATATATATCCACTTCTTAATTTACAGGCTGGTCTCTTTTACAATACTGGTGTCCTGGACAGTCTATGCACTGAGAGCACTTGCCAACTCTGAAAACATAAATAAACAACAATAAATTAAAGTCTTTGAACTCTGGATTAGCATCGCTATGAATGCAAAAGTACCTAGAGTTGTTTAAAACAAACAGGACAAGAGTTCTAGCCGGTTCACAATAACGGCAAGCTGCCCGGCGGCGCCAGGATAATCCCGAACACGTAGAAGAGTCCCATGAGCAGGTTGAGCTTGGCGGTTTTCTGCGGGATCTTGGCGTAGCAGCGGCAGCGGAACTGCCTCTCCAGCGGGAAGGCCATGGGCAGCGTCAGCAGCGGGAGAGCCATGCTAATGCTGTAGCGCGTGGCTAGGATGCAGAACAGCAGGTAGGGCACGAACAGAAGCAGGTTGTAGATGATGTAGGAGAGCGTTGGTCCCACTAGGATGGCTAGCGTGACGATTCCCGCCTGCTTGTCCGAGTCCATGTCTCGGGTGTTGTTGCTGTGCAGGATGGCTTCGGTGTTGAGCGCTAGCGGCACGGCGTACACTAGCGGTAGCACTGACAGGTATCCCACCTGCACCGCGTGCGCGAACATCACCGCCAGAGGCCCGAAGGTGATGAGGATCACCACGTCTCCCAGAGCCACGTACTTCAGGCCGATGCCTAGAGGACACACACACACACACTAGGCTTGTGAACACACACCTGAAAAATGACTGCGTTATTGCATTTAAAGGGGTGGTTGATTATGATTTCACTTTTCTAACTGTAGTGAGTGTGTAATGTTGCTGTTTGAGCATAAACAACATCTGCAAAGTTACAACGCTCAGAGTTCAGAGGAAAGGGAGAGATTTATATAGCTAATTTAGCAATTCATGGACATTTATTAAGACCCAGTCATAACCCATCATATTCAACTCCAGTCATTTGTGGTCTATATAGCTATATATTTTCCCCTTGATGACCATTATTTAAGACCTCCATATTCACCTCCAGTGTATAAGAAAGAGCTGGAGAGTCCCCCGAAGTAGACGAGCGCCAGATGCTCGAGTCTGAGCGAGGACAGGCAGAAGAGCAGTGTTGCACACAGACACCCGGCGGAGTACAGCACCGCCCCGAACAGCACCACGTCCTGCGGCTTCAGGATCTGGTCCACCAGAGTCCGGTCGTCGCTCTTCTTATGATCGATGCCCTTGGAGAAGTCGTAGTAGGTGTTGACCAGGTTCCCGGCGCCGTGGACCAGCAGAACGGTCACGGCACACACCAGCAGAACCAGCAGGTCCACGGACCCCTCCAGCTTGTAGGCCAGCGCGCTGCCGAGGGCCACGGGTGTTAGCGAGGCGCTGAAGCTCCAGGGACGCAGCGCTAACACGTACGCCGCGCACTTGCCCTGCACACCCCTCACGCCCCGGGCCCGACCCGCTCCAGGACACCCCGACCCGTTCAGGCCGTTAGACCCCGAGAGAACACAGGTCTCGTGGCTCGCCTGCTTCATGGCGGATCAATCTAGCAGCGCTTCAGAGAGAGGAGACGAGCTGTCGAGACACACACACACACACACACACACTCTATCATTACAACATCACACCAGCAGACATTCATTAACTTATATTATTACACAGCTCTTGACATGAATTTACACATGGTTTGTCTTAAAGAATATTAAAAGCATTTAAACAACATTATTACACGACTCTGTGGAATTGTGTTTTATGGAAAAAAAATCATTAATATGATTTATGATATTAATGACTGTGGAAATGACATGTGAAAAACATATGCCCTTCAAAAACACAAGGACACTAACAAAAACCTGCCAAAATCCCATGTTTGTTATGATGATAAACTAAATAATACAGTAAATCTTCATCATTTTTATCAGTATTGGTTATACTGTCTCTTTCTGGACAGTAATACTACATTTGGGTAGAAAAAATGTGTAAATATGTTCCATATACACATGATTTCATGTATTATTAGTAGTAGTAGTAGTTATGAAAGGGCTCCCTCGCAAAGGGAAAATCATATTTAGGGGTCCGTTGAATCAAACCCCCTGTAGTAAAGTACGATACTGTAAGAGAGCATTAATTAAAGAGCCATAATCAGCTCACCTGTTGATCTGCTCATTAACATCAGATCACGTGTCCATACAAACACACTCATCCGTGTGTCAAATACAAAACGCGTTTCTTTCTCGTGTGTTTCATCAATGATTATGATGATTATGATAGTGGTCCGGCTGCTAAAGGCTAATGCTAGTTAGAGAGATTATCAGAGATTATCAGAGATTATCAAAGGGTTTCGTCAGGATAGTAACGTTACCTGCTCCACACACACACACACACTCTCTTCAGCAGAGCCGCTCACGCATCGTGCCATGGGTTCAGGGTTCAGGGGTCAATCCCCGCAGGGTCCGAGCAGAAACGTGACACTCCAGTGATGATTTAATCGACATTAGCAACATTAACCGACTCACACATCGCCGTTTCCGTCCAACACCTCAGAGTGCAGCGCGTGCAATACAGTCCGGCCGGAAACAGGGCAAAGCATCATCGTTCCGCCCGACTCATCGTTCCGCCTCAGACAGAGGTTTTCGGTTTTCAAAGTGGGTTCAAAGCATAAACTGTGTGAAATGTAAAAAATAATTAATAAATATATTACAATTAAATAACAATAGGATATAAATAAATGATAATATGTAGATTAATATAGATTAGATAAGGAATAAAAAGTAAAAGTTAATAAAAATAAATATTAAAACTGTGTAAACTATAAAAAAATATATATATATATATATATTGACAAATGAAGACCTCAGATGCAAAAGCCTCTAAGTCCGTCTAACGTTTTCCTTTAATATTAACATTTATCACGATTATGTTGTTTCAAACTGATCACAATTTTCACGTGATTCTTAATAGACACGTAAACAAAATAACACGTTCTGAAAAAATGTGGCAGCAGTCTATTTAAAATGTTTTTAAAAAATCAGTTTGAGTGAATGATTTAACGACTCACTCATAAAGACTTCACTTGTTTCATTACTGGATGAATCAGTGTTTCTGAATGAATCTCTCGAGTGAATGATTCAATGACAAACACATATTTTAAGTCTCTTGTCTCCCCCTACTGGAGTAACGGTGTAATATAATCTTTATGTGAAGCATCAAGTTACTTTCAAAAGCTGATTTGCTCTATTTTGATCTCTACTGTAGACATCAGTGTTTATATCTGAACTATGATCTTTTCTCCAGCACTTCTGTGATAATCTGAGTGGTTGTAAGACAGAAATAATGATCATGTGATGTTGAAAAGCCTCTTAGTGAAGCTGTTCTACAGGATCATCCTGCAACATGATGTGGAACTGAAGCAGACTCAAACAAGATAAGTCCGAGCCAATGCAAGCCGGATGTTCAGTGAGGCTCGTTCTCTTCGGGAACAGATAAGCGTGTTTATAAGGGCTTGTGGGTCTATGGTGGGCAGACCGGGGCCAGAAGAGTCCAGATAGCAAAATTTGTCTGGCCCACCTCTGGGCCTCATCCTTGCTTCAATTCTGGCCCAGTTCTGGCTGAGAGTCGGCTGGGTCCTCGGCCCAAAACTGGTCCAACACACTGACAACGGACTCAAACAACTTCCTCTGGCCCAGATGTGGCCCACACCCTGTAAAATGACTCTTATTTATTGATATGGCCCAGGTCTGGCCCAGGCACTGTAAAATGACTCTTATTTATTGATATGGCCCAGGTCTGGCCCAGGCACTGTAATACAGATCTGGCTGAGAGTCGGCTGGGTCCCCGGCCCAGAAACTGGCAGAAAGTGAAACACAAAATCAACCATTTAAAAAGGGTTTTTATTATAAAATTAACAAATACACTTTAATATAAATGTGTATTAACAATGAACAAAATACACTTTATTAACATTTAACAACTAAATAATTTTAAACAAAATAATAAGTAAATTGATAGTAAAATGATTAAAAGAAAAACATCATTCTCTTTCACACACAAACTCTCTTTCACTCTTTAACACTAAATAAATTCCTTTTGCAAATGTCAAGTCACCATTAAATATAGCCCTATAAACAGTAATGATGTTTCAAAGCCGCTTTACAGGGTTAAACAGGAAAATGATCAATGATGATGCAAACAGAGTTAAATTTGGCTGTAAAGCTGCTCTAAAAAGAAAATAGGCTGCTTCACAAGTCAGATTGTGGATTGATATCATTCAGAGTATTTTATTCAGCTCCTTTTGCTTGAAGATTGGAAAAGATTACACCAAGGTAAAAGAGTAGCAAAACTCGAGAGCATGTAGATGTGAATTTGAGAATTTGGACAATGTACTTGTACAATAATATTAACACTCACAGCTCCAATGTGAAAACCTTAGGCATTTGCAACTTCTCAAATCTGCCATTGCAATTTTTTTAATTGCCCCGCCTTTCTCTCACCGCCACTCAGTTTGCAAATGCACAAGTTAGTTACACATCTAATATATTGGGAAAATAGTTGCAAAGTCAATGCGTGACGATTTGAAATAGCAATGGCAGATTTGAAAAGTTGCAAATGCCAAATTGAAGTTGTACTGCGAATGTGAATGAACGAATACAAGTCTGTGTCTGTCATTGTATTTCTGTGAATGGCATTTTACACATTTGTGACTGCTTGTCTGCAGCTTCAAATTCAGAATACAGGTTTGTGACTATTGTCTGCGAGTAAAAATCTCAACTTTCAACAGGTTTTCAAGTACAAATATTTATTTATTGTACAAGTTCTTAAAATCCGGATGTGGGCCGGATCTGGGCCGACACTAGTGCTTATGTTTTTATTAAAGACCAGATAACTGTGAACGAACGCTCTATTAACGTTACTGGAAGAATGATTGTTCATAACTTTGAGAGAACATTCCCTGTTGGCCTGGTTCATACCGAATTAATAATCTGTTTGTATATTGTATGTAAAGGGATAGTTCACCCAAAAATGTAAACTCTGTCAGTAATGACTCTCCCTCATGTTGTTCAACCCCGTAAGACTTTCGTTCATCTTCGGGACACAAATGAAGATATTTGTGATTAAATCTGAGAGCTAGATCACTTATTGAAACTTGCCGTCCCAGAAAGTTATTAAAGACATCGTTAAAATAGTCCGAGTGACTACAGTGGCTCAATCTTAAGTTTATCAAGCAACGAGAATACTTTCTGTGCGCAAAAAACAAAAAAAAATAACAACTTTATTCAACTCTTCATGTTCTTCTCTGTGGGCCTCGAGTGAGTTCACGTAGTGTAACAGCGCAGCGCTTCTGGACGTCACACACAGGCTCACTATTGGCCGACGCTGGTCATGTGTGTGATGTGTGTGATGCTGGCCAATAGTGAGCCTCCGTTCACATCACACGCATCACACACATGACCGTCGGCCAATAGTGAGCCTACGTTCACATCACACACATGACCAGTGTCGGCCAATAGTGAGCCTGTGTGTGACGTACAGAAGCGCTGCATTTGGGTGAACTAATAACCCTTTAACCTTCATCCTTCCCTCGCACTTTGTGACACATCTTTCCCTCGCGGGTCAAAATGCCACAAAGCCCTATAATTATAATGTTAATTTTTTAACACACTTTTTTTTGGAGATTTTGTGTTATTTTTTTATTTACCTTTAAATTATTAGATTTGATCAATAAATAAGAAATAAATAGTAATTAAAGCACATTCTTTCAACTTAGATTCAAAATAACTCACAATTTCATGCAATAACCCTTTTACAGTAAATTTTTAGAACATAACAATTCTTAAGGTAAATGAAAATTAGCAGTTTGCTTCAATAGTCTGTAGTAATTTACGGAATTACAGTAATGAGAGAAAAAAGGTAAACTAAAAGTACACACTGTAATTCGAACGAATAACTGAGGGGCTAATCCTGCCTCTCTCCAGCATCAGGCCACAGGTGTTCAGCCGTTCAGCTGAGAGTGCAGTCAGCAGTGTGTGTGTGTGTGTGTGTGTGGGGGTGTGGGGGGGGGGGGGGGGGGGGGACAATACATTTTTTAGTAACAGGGAAGGGACCAGAGGGAAGGATGATTAAACAATCAATGTAATTGTTAGAAGCCAAACCAAAAACACAAGATTGCAGATTGTTTTGGCTCAGATAGCAGAACTGTTCGGGGTTGGTTTGATATGAAATGAATAGCTATTATAGACTACTTGTATTTTTAGTGCAAGAATGATGCAAAATCAATAGCAGATGTCTCTTTAAAGATGATTAATCCTCCAAAAATGAAAATGAAACAGCAAGTGTGGTAAAAGCAGCATTGATTGCATTACAATGTGTGCAGCTGTGAAGCAGTCAGTGTGTGTGTGTGTGTGTGTGTGTGTGTGTGTGTGTGTGTCTCCATCTGAGCTCAGTCTCTGCTGAACACTGAGGAGAAGAAGCTGTCTGTCGGGAACCCATGGCAAGACACATAACCCATGGGAGTAATAATAAATGGTGAGGTTTGATACGTCTTTGTTAAGGGCAAATATTTGGACGTTGACGTCGCGAAGATGGTGCGTGAAGTTCATGGAAACCTCGAAGGGCTTGTTCTGCTGGCGCTGGCCGGGCTCGGGCTCTTCATGCATGAAGTCACGGCTTTGCCTGCCTGGAGATTTGAGGTATGTCATTAGTTTTTTATCAGGACGAATAATATTTCAGCGTAACTTCTTTTTCCCTTGCATAACTCTAGACGCGCGTCAAAGCGGCGTCACGCGCGTGATGTGATATCCATTGACACGTTTGAGTTATACAACTAGAAGTCGTTCACACACAGACTGGATGGCGGAATGGGACAGAACGCAACGCAGGGGATCTGAGACGCGGTGAACTACTGTTAACTTGACGCGTCGTCTTTAAAACGCAACGCTCATGACATGAGACGCGACGCAATGACCAGCGACGTGTCAGGCGCATACAAACAGATGAGAGGATTATTATCACTGACCGAACTTTTGCTTTAATGACATTTCATTTGTCCTCCATTACAGTGTCCTTGTTACATACATATACTTACCATAGTAATAACTGTAAATTATGCATAATTACATGCAACTAACCCTAAACCAGATCCTAATCCTACCCTAACCCTATAGTCAGTACATGTAGTTAATTAATATTACTCAGTACTGAATAAATAGCCTATAGTATATTTACACTGTAACAATGACACCTTAAAATAAAGTGTAACCAACACTTTTAGAATATAAAAAATCTAGTGTTGTTCTCTATTTTCTTTCAAGATATAGGCTACAATAATCAGCATGAAAGGGAAGTTTTACTAGTCTTTTCTCCTGTATTGTGTCGCGCTTACCGAACAAGAACAAATGTGGGCGGGGCTTGATTTTGTCTGTGGGGAGTTGATTGGATGGTTTTGGTTTGCTATTGGCTGATCTCATGTGAGTGACAGGTTGCCCCGCCCACATCATCAGAGAAGAGATGCTGGAAAGAAGGGGAAGTTATTCTTCACAATGGCAGGTCGCTTGGAGGCACATGTAGGAAATATGGCCACTCTGAACACATGAATGCCATGAGAGTAATTAGACTAAACATTTTTCAAAATGTTTAGACCTTGTAATGCTTAATCAAAATGTCACTGGATCTTCCAGCGAAGCGGTGACGTATACAGGATTCTCCAATCATTCAGTGCTCGTAAGCCCCGCCCCTCAAGCGCACGTTCATTTGCATAATAGTTTGAGTGCCACACCCTTCATCTCAACATTCAATCAACAACTGATGCACAGAACCAAGCCCCGCCCTGCATTTGCATGTATATTACAAGGTTTCCATGTCACCCCGACTTTAAAGTGTAATTTTAGGCATTTGGTATGTTATTAAATATTAAAAGACAGGGCAGAAAGCTGATTTCAGTAGATCTAAATAGCTCAGACATGATGCAAGAGCAATCCCTTATAGATGTCACTGACCTCATGCACTTGGCACTTCTTAAACGTTTGTGCAATATTGATTGTAGAAGGAAGGTATGCTTGCAGTCACATAATCTATCTTTCTTCCATCCTGAAATAATATTTGGATTGGCAAGGGTATTATGAATTAGCTTCTGTCAGGACGGTTTACTCACCTGTGTGCTATTGACCCCTCGGCTGTCTCTGGGATTTTAACCCTTGCATTTCTTGCTGTCCAAGGATTTACATCCTGACTGGTTTATGGGAGTTTAAACTGCGACTTGTGTGTTTGTGTGACTGTTTGCTTTTGGATTATTACTACACTGCCTTAATAAATCTGTATCCCATGCACATATCAGACCTTTCAATTTCACAGTGTGATGATCTGCGGCTGGAGTGCCCGCTTGAGCCTCTGGGGGGCACTCCTTCCTAGTTTATTATTTCCATTATGTTTTACACTGAACTGATTATGGTTGATTTTATGCAGCTGTGGTTTATTATCTTGTTTAGCGCACCTGTCTTAAGCCTGAGTTATCCCTGTGTCCATTGCGAAGTCTTGTTTTGCCCTGCAGACATTTCCAAGTATCCCTGGTTTTCTCTCTGTGTGCTTTTCTATTTAATAAAGTTACTGCGAATGGATCCGCACGACTCTGCCTCTTCGTTACAGAAGACTTCGCCACAACAGGATCCAGCAGCCTTGTGTGCCTCCCAGTCAGCCAATGCAGATCTGAGCGCTGTACAGCAGGTTCAACTGAATCAACTCACCTCGTCGTTGGAGAGGTTGGCTAAGATGGTTCGCGGTCTTCATTTCTCCACACCGGGACCATCGCGCACTTAACCCGTCTCCACTGTAGTCAGCCCTGAACCGATCCGGGTTCCACGTCAAGCTCGCCCAGTGAAGTACGACACGGATACTGGAGCTGAGATCATGTGTTTACGTCAAGAGGGTCGTTCGATTGAGTGGTATGTCGAGGAGTTTGTTGAACTCGCACGTTTCACGAGAATGACCACCGTATGTTTAAAGATCTTTTTCCGCGGAGGGTTGTCCGAACCGCTTCGTTCAAGGATGCCCTACCCTGAACCTGACTGCACTTTGACCCAATATATTGACCTGGCCCTTTCCATGAGCGGTTCGCCTTTTACTGTGGATTTTTTGGAACTTTTGCTTCACAAGGGACCCGACGATTCGCCACTTTACAAGGTACCCACTGAATCCACGCATCAATTGTCTCCCGGTGAACCAGCGCATCACACGTGCTCCGCCGAGTTTGCGCTACATGAAAGCCCAGTTGAACCAGCGCTTCGTAAAGGGTCCGCCGTATCCACGCAACATGTGAATCCCGACGTTCTAACACTTCACGTAAGCTCCGTTATATTCCTGCCTCAAGAGTTTTCTACTGAGTCTGAGCGCGTGCCAGCCGAGTCAAGTGAGTCAAGTGCCGCCGAGTCAAGTGAGTCAAGTGAGTCAAGTCCCGAGTCAAGTGAACCGAATCCCGAGTCAAGTGAACCGAATCCCGAGTCAAGTGAACCGAGTCCCGAGTCGAGCGTGCCAAGCGCCGAGTCAAGTGCATCTTCCAGTGAGTCAAGTGCATCTTCCAGTGAGTCAAGTGCATCTTCCAGTGAGTCAAGTGCATCTTCCAGTGAGTCAAGTGCATCTTCCAGTGAGTCAAGTGCATCTTCCAGTGAGTCAAGTGCATCTTCCAGTGAGTCAAGTGCATCTTCCAGTGAGTCAAGTGCATCTTCCAGTGAGTCAAGTGCATCTTCCAGTGAGTCAAGTGCATCTTCCAGTGAGTCAAGTGCATCTTCCAGTGAGTCAAGTGCATCTTCCAGTGAGTCAAGTGCATCTTCCAGTGAGTCAAGTGCATCTTCCAGTGAGTCAAGTGCATCTTCCAGTGAGTCAAGTGCATCTTCCAGTGAGTCAAGTGCATCTTCCAGTGAGTCAAGTGCATCTTCCAGTGAGTCAGGTGCATCTTCCAGTGAGTCAGGTGCATCTTCCAGTGAGTCAGGTGCATCTTCCAGTGAGTCAGGTGCATCGTCCAGTGAGTCAGGTGCATCGTCCAGTGAGTCAGGTGCATCGTCCAGTGCATCGAGTGCCGAATCAAGTGCATCGAGTGAATCAAGCCCTGTGACGCTCCGCTGCAGGAGGAGGAGGAGGACTCGTTCGGCTCGCCAGGCTCCGGTGAACGTACCCAGACTCCTCGCCCTGCCGGCCCCGCCTCTGCGCCTCGCCCTGCCGGCCCCGCCTCTGCGCCTCGCCCTGCCGGCCCTGTCTCTCAAGCTCCATGAGACTGTCCCAGTGCTTCACGTCAGCCACGACAAGCCAGAGTTTCACGACAGCCCTGACGATCTTGTTCTTCACGAACATACAGTCCCAGAGCCCTTGTCAGTCCCAGAGCCCTTGTCAGTCCCAGAGCCCTTGTCAGTCCCTGAGCCCTTGTCAGTCCCAGAACCGGTTCTTGTTCCAGCCCATGTCCCCGTAGGTTCCTCCAAGTATTTTTTGGTGGGGGGCAGTAGGCTCCACGAGGGGACCATGAATGTCGTGCGGCTATGGTCTCCCGAGGGGTCTTCTCTGCCATGGCGGCCCGAGAGGTCTTCACACCCAGGGAAGCCTGAGGGGGCTCCGCCCTGGCCTTCGTCTCGTCCTGCTCCGCCCTGGCCTTCGTCTCATCCTGCTCCGCCCTGGTCACCGGCCGAGTCTGGTCCGCCCAAGCTCTGCGGCCCAGGCCCGCCTGGGCTACTTCCTGGTCCCGTTCCCCTGCACGGGCCTGGCCCTCCATCCCAGCCCCCGTTGACCTCCCCCCCCCCCGGAGCTCTTAGGAGCATCTGGAAGCCGCTCCTTTGAGGGGGGGCTATGTGATGATCTGCGGCTGGAGTGCCCGCTTGAGCCTCTGGGGGGCACTCCTTCCTAGTTTATTATTTCCATTATGTTTTACACTGAACTGATTATGGTTGATTTTATGCACCTGTGGTTTATTATCTTGTTTAGCGCACCTGTCTTAAGCCTGAGTTATCCCTGTGTCCATTGCGAAGTCTTGTTTTGCCCTGCAGACATTTCCAAGTATCCCTGGTTTTCTCTCTGTGTGCTTTTCTATTTAATAAAGTTACTGCGAATGGATCCGCACGACTCTGCCTCTTCGTTACACACAGAAGACGTTTCTGGATCTAGCTCTCATAGTTTCTGGATATTGAGAAGGCGTATGATTCTTGGTGGAAGGAGGGATTGATGATTACAATTTTTGACTTGGGAGTTAGAAGACAAAGAACAATGCAAGTAAAGGTTGGTAGTGTTAGTTCAAAGACTGTGGACATGAATGGAACCCCACAGGGAAGTGTAATTAGTCCAGTTTTATTTAATATAATGATTAACCCTCTGGAGTTCTTCGTTTTCCAGTCACACTCAAGACCTTCGCGGTCAAAAGTGACCGGACCCGTGAAATCAATTTTTTTTTTAATTAATGCTGTATTTCAGGTTAAAGTGGATCCTTGGCCTATAGATAACATTTTTTTTAAATCACATTGGAGCCATCTGGTGGATGTAGTGAGCATAATTATCATGCAATATCATATTTTAACCACTAGATGGATTTACAGCCTCTGTAAAAAGGCTTGTGAATTCTAGTTGTTTTTGCACATATTTGCCTATTTTTTTCAGGTTGTGGATTTTAATTTATAATAAGTGATTCTCAAAGACTATTTTTGTCAAGTTTTTTGTTTGTTTGGTTGTTTTATTTTATTTTTAAAAAATAAAATAAAAATTATATTCTTTTCGCATAGACATGAAAATCACTATCCAAACTTAAATGGTTGTAATTCAAGAATGCTTTGGAATATAGACCTATGGTTGGTCTTGTTTTAAAGAAGACATTTGCCAGATTATTGTAGATGTGAAAGAAATTATGAAAGTGAAACAGAAAAAAAGTTATGAAAGTTTGAGTTAATAAAAATGAACAATGTAAAATTTTTATTATTTATATTTTATATAAAATATATATATTATAAAATATATTTTACTCTAAAACTGCAAGAAAATGAAAGCCAAAAATCTTAAGAAGTTGTGTTCCAAATTTTAGGTTGATATCTCAAAAAATAAGCTTTCAGTCAAGATTTTATTTTGGCGCATACCAAACTTTTTCACTAGATGCATGGAACGCCAAGCTTCCTTACTGACCATATAAGGGCGCCTCCATTTTCATATATGTTTTGAGTGATCTGAACCATGTATTTCCATAATTTTCATACAATTTATGAAGTAGACATCCTATTCAGAAGTAGTATGGGTGGTTTGACAGTATTTGATTTGAATTCAACCTCTAATAAACACATCAAAAGAGCACATATGTGCTGCAATAGGCCTGGAGGTTACTAGGGAAGAATTCCATCGTTTGATCTTACACTGTGTGTGTGTGTGTGTGTGTGCGTGTGTTCAAGAGAGAGAGGCATAGTGTGTGACCTTTGCATTTTGGACCCAATGTCTCCCCTTTATTTGATTCATTGATTTGATTTCACATATTCTCACATTTCTCTGTTACAGTTTCACCAGTCTCATATTTCCCTATGTGTGTGTGTCTGTGTGTGTGTGTGTGTGTGTGTGAGCATGTCTATTTTGCAACCTTGATGGCTTACAGTCTCATGCTTTCATATCTGTGTGCTTTTTATTCCTTACATTGATGAATAATTGCTTTTATTTCACACATTTCCCAAAATTAGCTTTTGCAATGACACACGTTCATTTGTGTGTGCGTGTGTTTTTGTGTGTATAAGTGTGTGTGTGTGTGAGTGTATTTGTCTGTTTTGCACTCTTGATGTTTTAGAGATTCACCCCTTCACTGTGTTATGCTTTTTTTCTGCATCGTGGCTGATTTGTAGATTGTATGCACAAAAAAACCTCTGTATTTTCATATTTTTGCCATTTTCCCATTCATATCCTATGGCCGGTCATTTTTGACCGAAGGCCATGAGTGTGACTATTTTTTTTACGACCACTTAGACTTTTCAAATCATGTCCCCAATTTTTTTGTGTGTTCATATACCAAGTACCATAAAAGTCACCAAGTTTCGTACCATTCCAATGAAGCTACGATTTTTAACATTTTTTTATTTAAAAAATTCCGGTAGGAAACGACCGAAGAAAACACCAGAGGGTTAATGATATATTTGGTAAAGTAGAGAGAGGATTCAGGTTATCCTTATTTGCAGATGACGGGGCCATTTGGAAACGAGGGCGTAATGTAGAGTTTGTTTTAAAACAGATTCAAAGAGTGTTAGTATCTAGAGGAATGGGGGAATACATGGGGCTTCAAAACCTCTGCTTCTAAGACTAAATATGTGGTATTTGGTTCTAAAAGAAAGTTACCTAATCTAGGGCTATATATGTATGGGTCTCCATTGGAGAAGGTAAAGGTTTTTAAATTTTTGGGTGTTTGGTTTGAAGAGCGTATGACTTGGGCTGTGCGTGTAGGTAAAATTGTGTTGAAGTGTGAAAACGTTTTGAATGTAATGAGAAGTCCGGCTGGGTGAGTGGGGGCTAATAGGGAGACGATGCTGCTAATTCTTCAGGCCATGCTCAGATCTGCTCTAGATTATGAGTACTTTGTGTATGGATCTGCTTCCGAAACTGTTCTGGCCAGGTTGGATGGGGTGCAGGCAAGGGCTTCGAGGCTTTGCTGTGGGGCCTTCAGAACTTCCCCAGTCCCTGCCTTGCTCATTGAAATGCCCTTATGGTTAAGACGCATTAAGTCAGGGTTACAGTACTGGGTAAAACTTAGTGGATGTAATCATACCGGGTGTCAGTTGCCTATGCCCTATTGGGTGCTGCCTGAAATGAATATTGAGCTTGGTTTTCTTCAGGAAAAAGATAAGTGGGAGGTGGCACCAAAAATAGAGGAATATCTTAATTCAATTAGTGAGAGTACTATGATTGTTTTTACCAATGGATCTAGAGTTCCAGTTAATGGGAGAGCTGGATTTGGGGTATATGTGGAGCAGCTTGTGTTGGAAATTGGTCGGCGTATTTCTAATGGAAACTCTCTAGTAAAACCTAGAGAAGTCATTATCTGCTCTGATTCTGCAGCTGCTCTAGAAATTTTAAAAGTAGGAACATCTAAAGCTCGTCTTGACATTGTAAATGACACCTTGAATGTGTTTTTTAGAACTAGGTTTGCTTGCAGTTGCAACATCCGGTTTTGCTGGGTTCCCCGGCACGCTGGGGTGAGGGGGAGTGAGCGGGTGGATAACATTGCAAAGGAGAGCTTAGGAAGAGAAGTAGATGTTCATGTATTATTAGAGAGAGTAGAACTGAGAGAAAGAATTAAATGCTTAATAAAAGAATGGAAGAAAGGGTGGGACAAGGAAATTAGGGGTAGACACTACTTTTCTATACAACCTGAAGTTAGGAAAAGACGTTCATGTAACATTTTGACCCGAAGGGACTCAGTTAAGAAGTGTCGATTGACGTTGGGGCACTGTGGGTTAAATTATTCTTTGTGCATTGTAGGAAAGCGTGTTTCTGGCTTGTGTGAATGTGGGAGTCTTGAGACATTAGGGCATCTTCTCCTGGATTGCAGAAAGTATAGGGCAGAAAGAAATATATTTTTTATTAAACTGTCAGGACTTAAGGAGTTAAGGCTTTTTCTGTTTTATCTTTGTTTGGACACAGTGAAGAGCATAAACTGATCTCCAAGGCAGTTCTTCGGTTCTTGCATGACACAGGACTGTATGTAAGAATTTAGTTCAAACTTTGACCTGTGGAGGGCAGTAATACGCTCATTAGCGTCTATACTGCTGGAATCTGGCCCAGTTCTGGCCCACATCTCCCACAATTGTCTGGCATACAAATCCGGGCCTCATCTGTTCTGGCAGCGACAAAAGTTACATGGGCCACATCTGGGCAACACACAGCAAGCCACAACAGACACTACAACCGGCTTGCTGTGTGTGGGCCAGATGTGGCCCATGTAACTTTTGTCGCTGCCTGAACTGAGCCATATGTGCCATAGTTGGCCCAGATGAGGCCCGGATATGTATGCTATCTGGCAGAGGACCTTGTTATTTAGCCAATGAAATCCACAGCAGTAGCTAACTAGGGTTGCAAAATTCTGGGAATTTTTAAAGATTGAAACTTTCCATGGGAATTAATGGGAATTTAAGGGAATAAACAGGAATAAAGTGGGAATTTGAGGGTTGGCTCTTCATAGGGAAATTAAATATAGTTGAGGAAAGTATATTTTAGCATAATCTTGACTTAAACAAACAGATGCCATTAAAATACACTTGAATATCCATGCCATTCCTCAATCACATGCACATAGAACACTGCTTACTGCATGGCTATTGAGACCACACCCCCTACTGGCACTGTGCATGCCTCCATCACATGTACAGAAGCCCAAAGCACAAGACTATTGAAGGCACACATTTGAGCCTGTGGACTAAACAAAGTGAAGTAAGTTTTGATAATATTATGGGGAAATATATTTATTAAATGTTTAAATTGCAAATATCACATACAAATGCATTCATTTAGTAGCAATGCTGATAAGTTAGATGCTAAATAAGCTAGCATAACTTTATTTACCACATAAGGCAGATGCTAGCTACCTCATGTGGCTGTTTTTCTCTGCCTCCTGCAATATGTTTTCAAGATCATTCCAGTTGTTTAGCAAGCCTTACTATTATGTATCTGTTCATGCCATTGCATTAGTATTCTTACTAGGGTTGGGCCGACAGACATCACGATGTTTAGCCGACATCGCGATGCCCCCCCCCCCCCCCCCCATGGTTTCCATGGTGACGCGTCATGCTTGGCACGTGATTCACCACAGCCAAACTTGTTCTGTTCTACTTACAAATAAATCTGTTGAAAACATTTTGCATGGATGTTTTCTTATGACTTCTGTTTATATTTATGCTTGGTTATAAAATGATCGATTACATTACAATGAATTCCCAGTTAGTTCCCCTAAATTCCCATTAATTCCCATTATTCCCATGGAAACTTTCTAATATGGAATATTTTCAAAATTCCCCAGCTTAACTTCCCATGGAAATTTACCGGAAATTTTCCGACTTCAAAGTCCGCTCGGTCTAATGTTAACCTAGATAATTGTGTGCTATTATTTAGCACATATTCAAGTATGAATGGTGTTACAGCATTTGTGTGGAGAGTGTGTTTACTGCATGACATACAGGCGCCGGTTTATCGCTGCATTTAACTTAAAATACTACATTTTTGCTCATACAGATAAGAGTAATGCAAACCGTAAAAGGTCTACTTTTATTTCTGTAAACTCACAATAACAACAAAACCTTGTGCTTTTGTAAAGTAACGAAAACTATCAGGATGCACGTCACAAAAATGATCCGAAACTCAGCGTATACTTGCCTCACAGACATGAGAAATATATCTAGCCTATAGAAAGTTTGAAATGTTCTCAGATTGTGTAATGCGTATGAAACGTGCATATAGGCGTGTCCACAACTGCGGAGAGGACGAGTCAGCATTGTGATTTAATCTCTGCAGCCGAACACACAGAAAACATTATCAATAAATTAATAAAATGTTTTGAGTCTCACATTCATAATCATTATGTTTGCCGGTGCGCTGTGCCTTTATGTGTGCGTTTGAGCGCTGATTATGTATTCTGTAGGCAATTAAAGGCTCATTATTATGATTTATGGCTTATTAATATAAACGCGCAATTAGTCGACTAATGGCTTAAATGAACGACTACTAGTCGACTAGAAAAATCTTTAGTCGAGGGCAGGGTTTGACTACTGATCTCTCTAATGAGCGCCAGCAATTCAAGAAATGATTATTAAGTTTGGTAGCATTGACCTGACTGGTCTGCAAATGTCTTAAACGTTTAAACCAGTGGACAATCAAATCTGTCAATCATATTCAACGACTTTGTCTGAACCAGTAAGCAGCAAGTAAACAAGATGAGGATGAAAAATCCAGATTAAACCAGCATGGATTCCATATTTTCAAACAGGATATACAACTACAATCACATCCAATCCATGTCGTTAGACACCGGAACAGAGACAGGATCAATCTTCCTGCTGGATGGAAAGGCCTGTGTGTAGAAGCTTTATCCAAGTGTCCTGGGGAATAGTTTGGCTGCTTTCCTCTTCATATTTCTGCTACTCTAGAAGAATCATAGCGTTTTTTTCTTTGTAGCTCCACACCGCATAGCAATACATGACAAGACACTGTGACCTACATTTCAAAATCTCCAGCTCATTCCCAGATACACAGCGCACTAGAATCAGGGTTCAAGGGGCTATTATGGGAACCCGGCAGGACAACAGAAGCGTGATGTAATACACAAGAGAGTGACATCTCTGCAGACAGACTCAACAAAGCTTTATAATCCCTCTCGGTTCATGGCTTTACTCATGCCTCTTTCTGACGTCATGCTCCTTTCATGACCAAAAAAAAACGAGTTTCTTCAAAGCTATCTTTCTAGAGAGCGAATGATCAAACACTTTCTAAAACTGATGTTCAAGTCTTTCATACTCAGTAGAGAACCAACTACTCTTTCCTACTCTTATTGCCTCTGACAGATTTCTTAAAGCTCCTGATAAACTTCAAGCGAAAATCGAAGAACGAACTGGTGGACGTCATTCTGGACAAAATCAGGCCAAAACTAAGTTCATTTCGGTATGTGTTCTCTGAATGTTTCTTTAGATAGTCCTGTGACGTTCTGCTTATAGTTGGACTAACTCAAGACAGAGCCGTCTGGAGTCTCGAACTCCTTTACGTCGCCAGACCGAGCGAAGCCGAAGACGTTTAGTGTTATTAACCGGGACGCCAAGCTGATCGCCACAAAACATTGCCATTTGGGAGTTCCACTCTGTCAACTTACTGTATGTTGGATCCAAAATACCATTTTCCATTTTAATTTATTTTCCACTGGACAGAAATGTCCTGATTGCCAAGAGTGCGTCTTAGAAGCCGTGTCATGTGACCTAACGTCAGTCCGGGAATGTCCTCTCTGCCATGCCGGACCAGAATAGTCTCCATCTCCACTAGTCTTGACTTTATCAGCGTTTTCAAGTGGAGTCTGCAAGCCTTTTCACTTTTAAAACACTCAGACACTATCAACACGTGACCCTTCTCCAGAAGATTGAGATGGAAAAGTCAGCAAAGGACATTACAGCCGTATAGGACATCATGCAGTTAGAAGACCGTACGCTCTCTGTGTGAAACTAAACTGAGCCAAGATTCATGCAAACACTGTGGATTTCTAACCCAGGGACTGTCTGGCGTGTGTGTGTGTGTGTGTGTTTCAGACACTAGTTTAGGGTCCGATTACCAGTGAAGTGAAGCTTTGGACAGCGTTGTGAAACCCACAGAGCACGCTCAACATTAACTTCAGAGTTCAAATTCAGGCCAAATACCTTCTGGAATTACAATATAAAAATCAGGCTGTTTTTATGGCTAGTAAGAGGCATGTTTTAATTTTTCTTCATTTAGACTAGGCATCTTCCAGCCAATTCATTACAGTGCACATTCTTATGAAATCAAAACAAATTTTTTGTGGCTATTAGCTTTGAGGCCTTCAATATAATTGACAATCTTTTAGCGCACAGTCTCGTTTTCCTGCCAAACTGACTAATATTATTGACCTTGCATGCATGAGTTTATGCATATTTTAGTCCAATACAATCCTCTCGACAGTTAAATTGACCCGTCCACTGGATTATAGCATTTGGTCACTATTTTCATCGTGCAAGGAAAGTTGCTGTAATTCAATCACTGCTGATTTGACATATATTGATGAAAGTGTCTTTATTGCTTTCAATGGTGGTTTTGCAAAAGGACGCTGTGATAGGCTCCGCCCCCTACTTCCTGTGAAGGACATCGACACAGGAAACAACTTCACGGGGTCGTTAAAGTGACAGTAATTGCTTTTTGTTGTTGATGATAGCATGATTTTGTCGCCTACTTAGTTGATACTTTGAGATAATAAACTCCTAGAATAAATGTTGTACAACTGTAGCTCAAATCTGAATCCAAAAGTTTATTTTACACATCAAATTTTGTGTATTTCAGTTGTAGTAGTGTTATAAGAACATTGTAGTTACTCTCTCTCTTTTAAATTAGCTGAATCTTCCTTGATTACACATTCAAATACTGTAGTAATGCTATAATTTCACTTTTATACCCATATGTATATCTACCATCTACCATGTATATATATCTTCCCTACCATCAAGTGTTGACAGCTCTGCATCTGATTTTAATAATTGTTTTGTTTAAATAGACTGGATGTCAAAAGTTTAGAATTATTAATATTTTAAATGTTTCTAAAAGAGTCTCTTCTGCTCACCAATGCTGCATTTATTTGCTAAAAAAATCAAGTAAAAATTGTGAAATATTATTAAAAATTAAAACAGCTGTTTTCTATGTGAATGTATTGTTAAATTTAATTTATTTATGTGATTCAAAGCTGAATTTTCAGCATCATTACTCCAGCCTTCCACAAAAATTGGAAGCCGCACACATGTGTTCAACACTGATAATAATCATAAATGTTTCTTGAGCATCAGATCCTCATATTAGAGTGATTTGTGAAGGATCATGTGACACTGAAGACTGGAGTAAATTCAGCTTTATCACAGGAATAAATTACACTTTACTGTGTATTCACATAGAAAACAGATGATTTACATTAGAATCATATTTACTGTATTTTCTTTAAATAAACACAGCCTTGCTGAGACTTCTTTCAGAAACATTAAAAAGTCTTAATTATTCCACAGTGTAGATAAAATGACTAAATTAAAAAGGTCATTCTGTTGTGTTTATGTGATTAATAAATGTTTCATATTACAACAGACATCTAATATAAGCTCAATAGCAGATCAGATCAGTTTGATGTTGTTAATATTTTCCACTTGTGAAAATGTTGCGCTACACTAAAAACAATTGTAATTCTGTAATTATTGAGCAGCATCACACCAATGCTTTAGTCCTGAAAAGAGCGTGCAGTAATCCTCTTACATCAGATAAAAAGAGAAATCTGACTTAACAACTGAACCGAACTTTCCTCTGACTGCGCTTATTCACTCCCGACTAATCAGCACAAGATGTGTTTCTGGCTTAACAAAGCATTTATTAGAGCAAATCGCCTCACACGTGGAGTTATCACTCTTTCAGGAGCAGACGTGGCACAGACAGACCTTCATGGAAAATCCTGCTCACACATCAATCTAATCTAATCTGAGATTTCTTTGTCCAAGGAAGAAGCTCTCATGTCTGGTGTTTTAATCATTGGAATTCATAAAGACGCCCGCTCCCATGTGCTTCACCTTTCCAGAAACAAACGCTACACGCTCACTCCAGAGAAGCTAAAGTGGGACAAGTTCAAGCTGACCTACAAGTAAGACTCGTCTTCTGTTTCATAACCAATTTACATTTTTACAATGTTTTCCCAAGTCCAGAAAAGCATCAGGACTGCAACTACGAATCAACTAACTCTCATTAGAGTTTAGCAGACTGATAAATTAGGCTTAGCTTTAGTAGAATAAGTTGACATGTACAGGTGAAACTCCTGCAAAAGTTCATTTATTTCAGTAATTCAACTTAAAAGGTGTATATTATATAGACTCATTACATGCAAAGTGAGATATTTCAAGCCTTTATTTGTTATAATTGTGATGATTATGGCTTACAGATATGAAAACCTTTTCACAATATTCTAATTTTGAATTTGGGGTTTTCATATCTCTAAGCCATAATCATCAAAATTATAATAAATAAAGGCTTGAAATATCTCACTTCGCATGTAATGAGTCTATATAATATATTAGTTTCACCTTTTAAGTTGAATTACTGAAATAAATGAACTTTTGCACCATATTCACATTTTTCGAGTTTCACCTGTAGTTGCAAAGTTACTCATAGTCAGTAGAATGTCTAAAGTGGACTATAGAAATGTAACCAATCGATGTATATTTGGCTAACTTTGCTTAGCGTATCACGGTCCTGTTTGTGCAGACTGCTGTCGTTCCCCAGGAATCTTCTGAACGCCAGTGACACGAGGAGAGGCGTATCCAAAGCGTTCTCCATGTGGAGTGACGTCTCGCCCTTCAGTTTCCGGGAAGTCCCTTCCGATCAAGAGGCGGACATCCAGATCGGTACATCACACACACTCATACGCTCGGCTGTTGCGTTCGGTCATTTTAGACCAAAACATTGAACGTTTTGTTTTTTTAGAATATTTTATTTAATCGGAATGGTACGAAATTTGGTAAAGGTTTTGGCACTTGCTGTACACACACACACACACACCACACACACACACACACGCACACGCGCACGCGCACGCGCACGCGCACGCGCACGCGCACACGCACACGCACACGCACACGCACACACACACGCACACACACACACACACACACACACACACACACACACACACACACACACACACAAATCATGGTCATGATTCGAAAAGGTAAAATGGCCCTAAAAAAATATAGTCACACTTGTATAGTTCGCAGTCAAAAATGTCAAACGAATGTGATGCGAATTAAACTTCTCACTTATTTTTAGTTATTAGTTATAGTGAGTTATTTTTCACTTAATAATAATGATAATAAATCTGCCAAGTGTCTCCTTTACTGTAAAAAGAGACCAAACTTAAGTCTGTTGCTCCAAAGCATTCAAAATGTACAAGTTTTCAGGTCTATGCTCAAAAAGTAATTAACAAATGGATCATAACTATTCCATAAATGTAACTTTGTACCATCAAATTCCCTATAAATAGTTATTTAATAAAAAACATTATCAAACTAAAATATAGTACATTAATTTCATTGAAATAAAAAATATGCTCATTAGCACCACAGGGTTAAAGTTACACATAATGATCCGCGTTTGCCAATAAAATATAATAAGACCAACACCAGATTAATCCTAGCCAGAATGAGTCTGCTCAATAGGGCTGTGATTATGAGGCGTGTCTTAACCGAACCAGGAAAAAAAAAAACTCTGCACTCAATTGGATAGACCTACAACCAATCAGAGCAGCGTATAGTTGCTTAGCATAGTTGTCAACAGAACTCAACTGCACGCACGCTGGAAGAAGTAGTAAAATAACGAGTGTTGCTTCTTTTACTTGGTCCTCCATGAGTGCGACCAAAGGAGAAACCACAGCGACCACAGGGCTTTCAGTGCGCCCCATCTTCTTAGCGACCATCGGAGCCAGCTGATAAATTAAACTTTTGCTGAATCCCGTAGGAAGGACGGCAAACACATCTTTCCGATCGACAAATGCCTTGATTTCAGTTCTCTGTTCGTCTTTTAAAATGAATGCGCTGTTGAGCGGGATCTCTACATCTCAGTTCTCCAGCTTCATCTCTGAGGGAAACCAGTTCAACACAAGCGCTCTTTGATAACGTGATGATTACGCAACTGCAGATCATCTGTCCATCATCGTATAAAGCCCGCCCTGGCAATTTGATTGGCCCGACGATTTCTGAACCGATCATAATTACTCCTCAATGGATCGAGTCCAGACCGAACTTCCCGACCAAAAAATGTTGTGGGCGGGGTTCGGGCTGGCATCCAGGCTAGATTAATCCTCTATTACATAATCATCATGAATAACGATCAGCATTTGTGATGTGGTTAAACTGAGAACAAACGTTTTCCACTGGGGCTAACTCTGAGATGCATTATTCATGGCAGCTCAAACACATCTGCAATATCTGCTCTGCTCTGATGCGTATGGAATGGGATCTTTGGATCACATCGGTTGGTTGTCTGTCTGCAGGTTTCTACTCCGTAAACCACACCGACTGCCTGCAGTCCTACCTACACCACTGCTTCGACGGCATCACCGGGGAACTGGCCCACGCCTTCTTCCCTCAGACCGGAGAGATCCACTTCGATGATGACGAGTACTGGATTCTGGGAAACATGCGCTTCAGCTGGAACAAAGGCAGGTGTTGTTTTTACACACTAATACGTGTGCGATAGTTTCGTCCTTCCGTCCACACTGAGACTGTAGACGTAGCCTAAGTGTGAACTAAGAAAATTAGAATCTGATTATTTACTTCCCTGGAGAAAGAGTTCAGAAATGGTTGCTTCCTGGGTGTTATGATGTTCATTGTGCCAAAAGAAATGAGATGGTCCTCACTGCGGAACATGAAATCCACGGGGAGGAGTCGGATCCAGATCCGACTCCTCCCACCTTACATACACCTAAACCTACCCAACTCCGCCCCCTGATCCCTAAACCCACCCCTAATCCCTAAACCCAACCCTAATCCTACCCATCTCCACCCCTTGGATCTTGATCCGACTCCTCCCCGTGGATCTCATGTACTGCATTGAGGTGCTACTGAAAGAAATAGAGATATCATTAAATTGACCAAACAAAACATATCAAAACCCCTACTTAACCTGCAAGTGCCTTGTTTTCAGTTTGAAATAATAAAAGCTAAGAAGCAAAATTTCCCAGTTGAATTCTCCAGTTATTAATTTCTTTAGCCTCTGAAACAGGGTTGAGTTGAAGCATTTTGTCGATCATAAAGCCACAGTTGTATAATCAACACCAAGTATGTTTTGGTTGGCTTTTAGTATTTTAGGAAATGTGTCAAATCGTGCCTGGCGAGAATATTTTGATATGATTTTCTACTGGAAAAATAAGACCTGAATTCTGAATTTCTAGAAGGCAAGTAATAAAGCGTCTCAGCTGGCAAACTTTTACACGCGCATGACAGGCGTTTGTTCATGTTCATGGGAAGGAAAAAAGGCGATTTGAACGTGTTTCTGTGTGTGATTGTCGTTGTATCCAGGAGTGTGGCTGACAGATCTAGTTCACGTGGCGGCCCATGAGATCGGTCATGTACTGGGATTGATGCATTCCCAGAATACCAAAGCTCTAATGCACCTCAATGCCACACTGACGGGCCGCAAACTAATTACTCAAGATGAGGTCTGGGGCTTACATCGACTCTATGGTATTTTACACATAAGCTCAAATAAACATTCAAAATATGTCAAATCTGTATTACTTATTACCTTTCTACAATTACCTGACACCTTTAATTTGCTGTTGTTCTGTCCATGCCACTGCAGGGTGTTTGGATCGATTATTTATCTGTCCTTCTTGGGCAAGGAAGGGTTATTGTGACAGCAAGAGGAGGCTCATGCAGAAACACTGTCCGTCCAGCTGTGACTTCTGTTACGGTAAGAGGCCTGTTACTTAGACCAGGGATCACCTAAAAAATTAATTGTGTATAGAAAAACCACGAGACACATTAGATCTAAACTACATAAAGTTTGGTCCTCATCGGAGCTTATTCCGGCCACTTAGACAGAAAGAGACCATCTCAAATACACGTACTGCAAATAACCACAGT
This sequence comes from Rhinichthys klamathensis goyatoka, assembly GCF_029890125.1. Lineage (NCBI taxonomy): Eukaryota > Metazoa > Chordata > Actinopteri > Cypriniformes > Leuciscidae > Rhinichthys > Rhinichthys klamathensis. The sequence continues at coordinate 33,424 of NW_026607054.1, read as the reverse complement.
TCGTTTGGCTTTTGCATGTCTTTTAGAGGCACGTTTATTTGAAATATATTACACCACAGGTGTCAGAAGATGTATTCAAAGAAAGGTGCAGAAGTCTCTGCAAACTATTCCACCGAAAACAGAAAATGCACTGAACGTGGGCCTAAACTTGTAATGCTAGGCAATGAGATCGATTTTTTTAACAAACAAGTTAGTAAAGAAAGAGTGGTGCTGGAACAAGTTTGTGTGACAGATGTTCTAGGTAGGAATCAAACCTTGGACTTCCAGATTGCGTGGTGCTTAAAGATTCAAGGGTACTCATCATTCCCAGAAATGGCTGACAAACAAAGTACGTTCAAGAGAAAACAAGTGAAAGCAATCATCATGATTTGCAGCTAAATCCTAAGAACTTAGAGATGTCTACTGGCTGAGAGGGTCCGTTTAGCCAGGAGCCCCTCCCATAAGAACAGTTCCTGACGTTCCTGGAGCTATCCCAGATGTTTCCACCAAACTTACCCGGAACAATTTGTCCCAGGAACTTTTTCCCCCAGACCTGTTGCTGTCTGCGTTTCCACCGCGGTCTACAGTGCCGTGAAGACTAGGCTAATTAGTCCGGTGACGCAGGACCGCGCGCTACTTTACATTTCATCCTCTGAATTTAAGCTTAATTAAGCCTGAACCTCGTCGTCGGTTCATCTGTCGTATTTTTTTTAACTCCATTGTTGATTCGAATAGTAAACAACTGTTACTTCACGCACCGCAACAGACGGTGGTTGAAATAAAATGCTGCGTGGAGTCAACCAATCAAAATGCGGCATGAACTCAATCAATCTGCATGTTCTGCGCCCACGTCCCGCCCCTGAAAGTTCCTGAACTTTGAAAAAGTACTACCTCACAAACAGAGACTTTCTGAGGGGGAAATATTTACCCGGAACTACATTTAGACCCTGATTCCTGTACCGAGTACCACCCCAAAATCTCTAGTTCCTAGGGAAAGTTCCTGTGGTGGAAACACGGCTATAGTGTCTGCCCAGATCCGGCCCACATCTGGTGCGCGTGGAATCATGTACCAGATGTGGGCTAACACTATGTTGCTGTCTGGGATGGAGAGGGTAGTGGTGTTGGAAGTCGCTGATAAGACATGGATCCAGAATATCCTGAGCCAGCACCCAAAAGCTTTCCCAATCCACCAGATACTGGGCATTTTCACAGACCAGTCGGACGTCCAGCAGCCAGTGAAGAGTGTATGCTGGTTGACTGCCGATGATGTGTGGCACAGTGAGGAGCTACAGTAGTGACTGAAGAGAGAGAACAACAGACATCAGACTTTTAGTGTGAGATGTGAAAGGGGACAGCAAGAGCCAGAAAGTGTCACAGTTAGACAAGGACTCAAAAGCGAAAGCTGGTTACAGAGATTTATTGAATAGCAGATAAATGATCAAATAGGCTGTCTGCCGGTCACCGGCCGTTTAGGTGGACGCAGAACAGGAGAATGAAACTCAAAAGGACTAGGCTGCAACCAGGCGGGGTGAAAGGCACAGGTAGTAGCCGTCAGAAAGTGCGCACTGGAAACAGGTGGTACCTCTCGTCTGATACACACACAGGACGGAACAGGACAAGATTAAGAAGAGGTAAATCACAACGATGAGGCGTCTGTAACAGGCATGAATGAACAAACAATAAACCAACAAAGAGGCGAGAAGATCTAAATAGAAAGAAGATCAGGGCAAAGGGGGAACAGGTGTGAGATGATGAGCGAGGGCCCGAACGCTGATTGAGATAGCGAACAGCTCGGCGAGAGCGCACGTGCAGAAGAGGGAGAAGGAAAACAAGCTGAGGAATCAAACTTGACCCCTGACAGTAAGAAACAGGGTTAATCTTTCGGTGGATCTTGAAGGGACCAATGAAACGCGGGGCCAGTTTCTGAAACTCAATAGGAAGAGGGAGATGCCTTGCTGAGAACCAAACCTTCTGGCCAGGACAGAGTAGCGGTCCAGATCTGCGGTGCTGATTAGACTTTTTCTGTTGCTGTTCAATTGGGCTGCCCAAGCCCTCCTTCAGGAACCCAAACTAGCACAAGGGGACACACTTAAAGAGGAATGGTATAAGGTGTTAGCGAACTCTTCCCTAATCAGATGTGAGCTCTAAGAAGAGTGGTTGTTACAGACCAAGCATCTTAGGGTCTTCTCCTGGTTAACCCTCCCTGTTTGATCATTAGATTGAGGGTGAAAAACGAAGACAGGCTGATGGATACTCCAATGATACAACTAAAAGCCCTGCAAAACAGGAAAGTGCCCTGGGAGATGCTGTGAAAGCTGTGTCACCATTCTTTAAATACCAAATTCACTGCCGAGAGCTCCTGATTTCTGATATCAAAGCTCCTTTCAGGGTGAGGTCTGAGGCATCTACATCCTCAATGAAGAGCAACTCGTATGGGTATTGTACTCAATCCCTGCTTTAGCTGAATAAATGCCTGGCCAGCCCTCACAGTTCACAGGATCTGCTTAGAGGGATTCTCAGTTAGAAGTGGTTCTGCAGTAAAGGGGTTCTGCTAGTTTCAAATGAATCATCTGTAAAAATGGGCAAAACCTAGGAAGCGTTGGGCTTGTTTGCAGGGTTTTGTCCCATGCATTGACCAGCTTAAATGGCATTACCTAGGGGCGATGAAGGCAGTCTTGTGAATGCACAAGGTATTCTGGAGATACAGTTTGGTGAAGATGGTTGCACTCTGAAGAAGTTCAAAAGCAGTAGTCATTAATAGTATTGGATATCGATTCTTTATCTTGAACCAATTGGTCCTCTTCATCCCTCTGGTAATTGATGTTGAGTGGGAGACACCCATCCTGGTTTCCTACAAAGAAGATGCCACGCCAGCTGGTTAAGGAATGAAGGAACCCACTGTTAAGGGCCTGTACTCTCCATTCCAGTTCTCTCTGGAGCAGAAAATGAACAAAGCTTTACTCGTGAACAGGTTCCAAGCAACTTAATGGCTCAGCCACAGAGTCTAGGGCAGACCTTCCTGCAGACTTCAGGTCCAACCCTTATCTCACACATCTTCCTGTTATTTCTGGTTCAGGTGTGTCTGATTAGGGTTGGCTATCCCTGGTCTATGGGGTACAAGTTACATTGCACTACATTTAAAGAGGCCAGCAACTCTTGAGAGGCAGGTGGCAACGCAGAAGTCTCAAGTAGTGGTGTGAGATAAACAGGCAATAGTTTGAGGATGGCAGAGTGACAGACAAGAAGTATAACAGTTAGAGCTCCATCTAGTCCAAGATCTAGAGGACCAATCAATCTGTTGATAATGATCAGAGGAAGCTTTGTGGAAGATGTTTGAAAATGATTGGCAAGTGCAGTCCTTAAAGTTACATCTGAATTGACGAAGGCCTTGAGATTATGATGCTCTGTCTCACGGACCTCACCTTTTTAAAGTATACTCCATTAACCGTGAGCACGGATGGATAGGCTCAACGTATGCCCACAATAACTCTGCATGCTTGAATAAGCATTTGAGATCATAAATGGGCATTTTGTGATATTTGATTTCATCATCCTTTTAAGCCTGCCAGAAGATGCAGATTCAAATGTGAAGCCTTTGGTATATTAGATGCATGGAGACTTTGCACCACACATTTTCTGATTCCCCAGCCTACTTAAAACTGTCAGCATTTTTTCACTGCAGCACCACTCCCAATCCTAAGATTTAGTAGATTAATGAATAGATGTTTGGAGTCCACAGTGGAGAGGGAGCGAGGCCACCTTCAACACTGGGAGTGTACAAGAGAACAATTTCACTGCTAGCAGCCATAATTCATTGAGGTTCTGGATGAATAATAAGTACTGATTTCATTTTAACTTTTAAACAGAATTCCCATTTCCCACTGCCCCGCCAACTGCAACCCCCCCACGGACAAAACACAAGTTTGTTGTGGAGGGAAAGAACCTCACCTTCCGCTGTGGTAAGAAGATTGCAGCCAGGAAAGGCAAAATCTAGTGAGTTCTTGTTTTTTCACACACAGATTGTTATTTTAACTCTGACTGGTTTCCATATTCATGCTGTTTCTAAAAAAGCAATTTATTACACTGCCTATAAAAGCATTTGCCCCTTGGTGGTTTTTGTGTTTTATTGGTCTACAATAGTTCTTCTCAGACCTGTCCCGGGGATCCCCCACAATCACATTTTGGACGTCTCCCTAATCAGTCTTGCCGGCTCTACTAATGAGCTAATGAGTTAAATCAGGTGTGTTTGATGAGGTCCACATCCAAAGTGTGCAATGGTGAGGGTCTCCAGGACAGGTGTGAGAAGCACAGTTCTACAACATTGAAGCGGAGGATTTCATGTGGTATTTTTTGACACTGCACAGAAAATATTTCTTCATTATTTAGGACTTTGCTAAATATTTGTTTGCAGTGATATTCACCCCCTTTAAGTCAGTATTTGGAACTGTAGATGCAATTTTTACCCTTGAGTCTGTGGGTCTTTCAAAGCTGTTTTCCCCTGTTATTTTTCCTGCTGAGGCTCAAGTCGGTGTCATGGAGATCATGAGTTCTCAATTGGATTAAGATCTGGGACTGTATTGTAGGAACATCCTAACTGAATCCTATTTTAAATGTATGTGTGCATGCATCTGGAGGAAATGTTTTGTGAAAAGCTGGGCAACTCTGGCCCTCGATAGGTCCACTGTCCAGTCCTGGGTCAAACTCCTGAAGACCTTGATTAGCCTGTTCAGGTGTGTTTGTTTAAGGTTGGAGATAAACTCTGTAGGAAAATGGATCTCCAGGGCCTGACTTGCCAAGCCCTGATTTAAATATATGGCATTATTAGTGAATGAGACCCATTATCTCAGTTTTCACTCCTGGTCCTCGGGACCCATCGCTCTGCAGATTTTATGCATCTCCCGTATTTAACACGCCTGATTCAGATCATAAGCTCATTAGAAAAGTGCTCCATGAAATGAACTGTGTCAGAAAAGACATCTCTAAAGGATATAAGCTGCATTCAGTTTTCTATTGTTTCTGTAATTCAAGGATGGTGCGTGCAACGCCAGGGAATGCAATGCAAATGATTTTGGTGATTACACCAAATGTTGTCAGTTCATATATCACAATAATCTTGTGTTTTGAAAGATTATGTGAAAGGGAACATGAATCCTCTAAATTTGCACAGTTTGGAATCTGGATGTTTTTCAGCAAGAAAATGTGTTTGAATTTTTGAAGCATATTTAAGGTTTGTGTTTGTTACAAACGTCCTAACCTGAAGCATTCTCCCTCACCGACAGCTGGTATAAAGACGGCGAGCTTCTGGAATTCTCTCATCCCGGATACATTTCCCTGAAAGATGACCACATCACAATCGTGGCCAACGCCATCAACGAGGGCACTTACACCTGCGTCGTGAGGAAGAAGAACAGGGTGCTGACCACGTACTCTTGGAGGGTACGAGTGCGCTTCTGAGATAGTTCACTTCAGAATGAAAATGTCCTGATAGTTTACTCTCCTCCACGTCATCCAAGATGTTCACGTCTTTCTTTCTTCGGTGGAAAGGAAATGAAGGTTTTTGAGGAACACACTCCAGGATGTTTCTCCATATAGTGACTTCAATGGGGTCCAACGGGTCGAAGGTCCAGATGTGAGTTTCAGTGCAGCTTCAAAGTCTCGACACGATCCAGCCGAGGAATAAGAGTCTGATCTAGACAAACCAGCCGACATTTATAACAAAACACACATTTATATACTTTATAACCACAAATGCTGGTCTTGCACAAGCTGTGATGCGACACATTACTTGATCACGTTGAAAGGTCAAGCGTGTTCCGGTTAAAAAATGTAGGGAAGGGCGAAAAACTCCTTTTCTCCTCCAAATTCAAAATTGTCTGACATCTTTGTTTTACCTTTTATTTATTTAATTTTTTTGTAAATGGCGTTTGACTCAGTCTTTGCACGTTCACTTTCTAAACACTGGGTCTGTTCTTGTGCCTACGTCACGCTTGACCTTTCAACCTGATTACGTAATGTGTGTCACATCACAGCTCATGCAAGACCAGCATTTGTGGTTAAAAAGTATATAAATGTTTATTTAACTGACCAATTTGGACCTTCGACCCGTTGGACCCCATTGAAGTCACTATATGGAGAAACATCCTGGAATGTTTTCCTCAAAAGCCTTCATTTCTTTTCCGCTGAAGAAAGAAAGACAAACTTTTGGATGACGTGGGAGAGTAAATTATCAGGAAATTTTAATTAATATAAGACACGGATTATAGCCAGAACATGAGCTCGGACCAGCGTCCTCTGACCCTGATCCTGTTGTTCACCACAGGGCAGTGGAGCATCACTCACTCGGGCACATATTCATACCAGTCCATTCACATTGCTAAACGTTTTGATATCAGGGTTTTTACGTGTTGTAAATACATTTCTTATTTTGCCAAATAAAACAATTTATTCTATCAATTTGAAGCCTTTAATTGAGTCAGAAATTGTGGCTGAGTGAAAATACTTCATTGGTGCTCACTTTAAAATTACACCAAACTCATTTTAAAAATGGATATGCATTTCTGAACGTCTTTGTTTCTTCAGTACTGAAGGTCACATGAACAAAACCTGATGATTCACAATATCAGCGTGATTTGAGAGTTCATTTTAAATATGAATTTAGCTGGTTTAAGATTAGCGGTATTAGTGCACAGCTGAACACCACGAGCTCTCTCACTATATTCCACAAGCATTTTCCTTTCATAGACGAAATAATCAACAGTATGAAATATTGGTGGAGATCCAGTTTCTGGTTTCAATTCTGTTGTAATTCAAAGGGGTTCGACTCGGTCCGTTTCGGTCTTTAACGCGTGCAAGATGCCACCCATCAGCATTACAAGCGTTTATTAGCAATCTTGAAGACATGGCAGAGATTTAAAGAGTGGAAAAGCTTGTGGAAAACCAGCGGTCATGAGTGTAGACGTCTCACTCCTGAAACCCTCTACAGCTGGAAACAAACGACTGGAGACATTATATAATGAGGAGCAAGAGGGGATTTAACTCTAGACAAATGACTTGGAGATTTGCACATAACAGAATACTTTCATATTGTTCCAAACCCATAAGACACTCAGAAAACAAAAGCAGGATTTGTGAAGAATATGCAGTCTGCTTTAAAAAATACAAATAAAAAACGAGCCTAACAGAAGTAGTCTGTGTGACTGAAGTGCTGTCGAAGTCTTCTGAAAGCTGAAGACCTGAATATACATTGTTACTCAGTGGAAAACATCTGTACTGTAGCTCTCAAATCAAATATGCCAACATCTTCTCAAGACATGAAGAAGCAATGGTGTTTGGCATTCATGCAGCACTTGTGATTATCAGATTCAGATTTAGTGTTAGTGTATGGGAAAGATTATTAATGAATAAAGGCCCGTTCACACCAAGGATGATAACTGGTGATGAAAGATGAGTTTTAAGGGATAGAGTTATTGACAACAGAGGGACTTAAAGACAGACTCACTCGACGTGAAGCAGGGTGGAGGATGAAGCACACTTTACTTGCTCACTATTTCATTGATAACCTCACAGGGAAGTTTCTGTGCTCCTCAATGTTTCTCTTTGTGTGTGAGAGTGACTCGGCCTTCATTAAAGCAAAACTGCACACACACACACACACACACACAGAGCACAGAAACACATCACAAAGCAGCAGGACAGTGGAACACAAAAAAAGTTGAATGCCATGTCAAAGTACTAGCATGACTAGCATTACAGCGATAGCTGTGTGATTGAGTTGAGGTGGGGCTCATTTGCATATTCATACTAAATGAGGCAAGGGTGTCGAGTTACATTTAAGATATTTTAAGACATGAAGACATTTTTTCCAAGGAACAAACATGTAAATATGTCATTTTGGACACTTTTAGGACCGGTTCACAGAAACACATCGCAAAGCAGCAGGACGGTGGAGCACACAAAGTTGAATCTGTCGTGTCATGCGAGAGACGCTGAGGTTACACCTCGTCCGCCGGGTGTCCAGCGTGTCCGCTAACACTGGGAACTGGGAAGAGGCATTCAGTGCGAGCGGCTCCTCAGAAGAACAGCTTCTCTCAGGCGGTTCACATACAGAACCTTCCAGGGTCTCCAGGATAGGAGCGTTTATGAATTTAGTTTGAACGATTTGAACGCACACCGTCCAGCCAACCAGAATTAAGTATTCAAAAAGCCCAATGTTTTCAAAACAGTTTTATTTAATATTCATATATCACTAAAACGAGTCTTTGATCCTACTCCTCAACTACCATTGCAGATGGAGAGAAAAATAAGAGGTCTGAAAACGCTGGACAAAAGAACCAAGCAAGACAAACCAACGCATTATATTTCAGAGGAGCATGAGGAATGTGAAGCACTCGAGCTTCACGGAGGTCCTCGGCGCCGGTGAGAAGAGTGTGTGTGTGTGTGTGTGCCGGTGGAGTTCAGTGAACTGCTCTCAGAGAGTCTCAGCGTCATGACAGACGCGTTCAGAGGAACCCAGCGAGCGCACAGACGCAGATCCGGCTCAGAACTTCAGGCTGAACCCCGGACCGGCTTTGGACGCGCCCTGGTTCGCACTGGTCAAGTGGAAACCCGTGTCTTTGAGATCATCATCACCCTGAAGAGCACAGCAGAAGACAGGAGAATCAGTAACAATAACCAGCAATTACAGGAAGAAACAGACGACATGAATAGACAGTGATTTACTAAAAGTATTGTCTTGGTCAACTGTGATTCAGAACAGGTTTAAAGGGATAATTCACCCAATAATTAAAGTCGTGTCATTAATAACTCTCCCTCATGTCGTTCCAAACCTGTACGACTTTTTCATCTTCAGAACACAAATGAAGATATTTTAATGAAATCTGAGAGATTTCTGTCCCTCCATTGACAGTTACGCAACTACCACTGTGACGCATTAAAATGTTTATAAAGGGATCGTAAAACTAATCTATATGAACTGAACAGTTTAGTCCAGATCTTCTGAAGAGACTCGATCGCTTTATATGATGAACAGATGTAATTTAGGCTTTTACTAAAGTATGCTTCGAATTCCGTTCATATGTGAATAAAAGCCTAAATTACATCTGTTCATCATATAAAGCGATCGAGTCTCTTCAGCTCAAATCATATAGATTAGTTTTACGATCTCTTTGTGAACGTTTTGAAGCATCAGTGGTAGTTGCGTAACAGTCAATGGAGGGACAGAAATCTCTCAGATTTCATTAAAATATCTACATTTGTGTTCTGAAGATGAAAAAGTCGACAGCATTGCTGAGTATTTCCTGCTTAAAACTGCAGTGAACCAAAGACAGTCTCAAAAACACGGTTTGAAATCGCTGGTGTTTCTGACGTCACAAACGACCTTGTAACCAATCAGATCAACGTGTGATCGTCAACCAGTGGATCTCTGAGCTGAGTGAGTGAGTGGAGGCGGGGCTCATCTGCATATTCATAGAACCACGCATACTAAATGAGGCAAGGGTGTCGAGTTACATTCAAGATATTTTAAGGCATGAAGACTTTTAATACCGTAAAACTTCAAATAATAGCCGAGTCCCAAATAGACGCCTGTCTCATTTACACGCCTGGTGTGGCTGTAGGTCTGGGTAAAGGCCGGTCTCAAATAGAGGCCGGGTCTGTTTTTTTAGTTTCGGGTTGTATTTAATCTTCTAAAACCGTCAGATCGTTCGCTTTTTGGCGGCCGCCAAGCAAATTTTTGTCCCGCCAAAGCCTTTTTTGATCGGTGAGTGATGTAGAATAGAATGACTGCTGCGCTTGACAGGGCGCTTAACGAGCAGAGAGAGAGAGAGAGAGAGAGAGAGAGAGAGAGAGAGAGAGAGAGAGAGAGAGAGAGAGAGAGAGAGAGAGAGAGAGAGAGAGAGAGAGAGACTCTCTCTCTGAGAGAGCACGCACTCTCACGTCTTCAAACAACACGAGCGCTGTCTTGCTCTCTCTCCCTCGCACATGTAAATAAAAATGAATTGACGCAATAGTAAAGGTTGGAAGACCGCAGTTTCACGTGGAGCATTTGGAGATTTTTAGAGATTAGAGACTCTAGGCTTACACTCAATGAACAACATCTCAACGTTAAATTATAAAGGCCTGTCTCATATAGACGCCTGTCTCAAATACAAGCCGGTGCAGTTCGACGATTTGGGAAAATAAAAGCCCGGGCTACTATTTGAAGTTTTACGGTATGTCATTTTGGTGATCAAAGATGAGTTTTAAAGGTGCAGTGTGTAATATTTAGGAGGATCTGTTGACAGAAATGCAGTATCATATACATAATGTGTTCAGTGGTGTATAAAGATCTACATAATGAAGCGTTGTGTGTTTATTAGCTTAGAATGAGGCGTTTCTCTCTACACACACCGCGGGTCCGCTTACACACGTTTCTACGGTGGCCCTGAACGGACAAACGCGTTTCGTCACTATGTTGTTCTTCATGATAAGAAGCTGCTAAAGTCAGCGAATAAAACACTGACACAATGATGAACAAGTCACAATAATATTCGCAATTACATCGTTTTACTGAATAATTAAGTAAACCTAATTTCTAAATTTATCTTTATAAAGAAACCTCAGTGTTTAACTGGCGACTCTCTGCCGTCTCAGACGACGACATCACTTCCTGTCGGCCAGCATAACTTCTGTTGGGTGCAGTTCACAACCTCACCACTAGATGCTGTTAAAACTTACACACTGCACCTTTAAAGGATAAAATGATAGAGTAAGAAAGATGAGCACCATCTGGCTGAACTGTCCTCCCTCGGGCGCGCGCGGGCTGGTCCCTCGCTTCACGCGCTGCTGCTCGCTCTTGGCCGGCCAGGTGGGGAACATGGAGGGTTCGATGGGGAGCGGCGTCTCGCGCAGGTACTCGTGTTTGAGCGCCTCGTCAGCGCTGATCCGCTTCGCAGGGCAGTACGTCAGAAACCTGAGACGGTGAGAGAAAGCCCTGTAATGAAACATCACTGAACGAACTGTGACGCTATTCTCTTCTGGAAACAAACTGTGTTGCATTATTCTCCTGTTATCTCTGTAAAGCTGCTGTGAAACACTCAGTATAAATAAAGCTGACGTGACTTGATGTCAGGAGCAGCTGATGTGAACATCGCTCTATCTCACAGCAACGCTTATTTCTACCGTTAAGGTGCCGCTACACCCAACATGATCTATAAGTCATTATGTATTGTCAACACTTTTTTAAAGTAATATCACAGTGTTTATTCTAAATGATTTATCGGTGCGCATCATTATTGTTTTAATAATTTTGAATCAGAATAACTTCCTTAATACACGTTTAAAATCACAAGTTATTTGCTAACGCTGGAACTAACATGAACAATCAACAACTGTATATAACTCAACATGCTGAATTTAGGGGTAAAATCACACCCTGTATATTGTTATATACTGTATAGAACTCAATTAAATATTTACCATCTTATATTCTGCATAATTGGATGTTTTTAAATAAACACTGATAAAAAACTACACAAGGTTTAGGGCTGGAAGACATGATGATTTATATAACATTGATATGAGTGATCACATGGGATTTAGACCTATATTGTATTTATATAAATATAAGCGTTCACAGGCAAATTTGCTTTATGTATTTCCCGGCGTGGAAATCCGGCTCATATAAATGTGAGTAAAACATGATTTCTGGCGTTTTCTCAGTTTCCTCTGTTAACTCCAGACGCTCTTCTGCCAGTGACGTCAAGGCACTCCCTCTGTATAAAGTGTGACCAGTAATTGTAGTAAACACATAAACCCCTCCTCTACGCTAGTGTTGCGCTCACTTGTTCATGAGGTCGAAGCCCTGGTCGGACAGCAGCGCACCGAAGCGCTTGCGCAGGTTGTTGTAGGGATACTCTGTGAACGTCATCTTCTTCACCGCTGGAAGCTCACTGTATCCCGGCCAGATCTTCTCACTGGGGGAGCCCAGGTCCTACACACACACACACACACACACACACACGTCAGCTGTGAACACGTCCAGTCCAGCAACTCCTAAAGTAGTGCTAACTGTGACGAGGAACGTTCCTCAGCGGGCGTGACTGAGACGACACCACGGTCAGTAAACGATAACTGTGACTATTAACATGCGATATATTATTGATGGGAGAAAAAAGGACACACAATATGACAGACTGCAAGTGTTGAGTGTCACATTGTGTTGAAATCCCCCAATCAGAGCTTTTCTCTTAAAATGATACATCTCTGCCTGGTGTTACTTAAATATCTGCAATCTGGCAACCCTGCGCTCTCTACACCGCAGAAGCAGCGCCGAGGAAGTGAAGATCTCCACTGATGAACTAATAAATCAAAACATGAATCTCGACTATATTGTGGTTGCTGAATAAATGTACTTATGCAACCTCTGTGTGATGACACACTGTTTTTTGCTGATGTTGTAATGGCAGGACTACAAACGCGGCTTTCACTTTGAAAGATCATTTACATGCACAAACAACTCAATTTCAGGCAAAAAAAAAAGAAGCACAATAGGAGGTGCCCTATAAAGAGTGAGGCGTTTTCGAAAGTGCCTCTTGTGCTGGGTCTCATCGAGTACTTCTGTGACATGCTAACACTGAAAGAAGAGGACATCTATGGCTTTGAGAAGCTGACATGCCAGTATTGGCACTTATAATCCCATCAAACAACTGGGCAATCATTATTAGACAGACCGGTTAAGCAGAGATAGTGAACTAATGCAGACGGAGAATGTTCCCGCACTTTCAAAATAAAAGTCCTGCTTCCAACTCATCAAGCAAGCAGAAAAACATATCGCATATGCTTATAATAAAAAAAGCCACATATCAACCTTGATATTATATAATAGATATAACGCCCCCTAGTCAAAACCACAGTCTTCTTAGACATTAACAGGCATTATCCAGCTAAACTCATTACTCCAACTCTAATTACTTCACTCGTGGGATCAAGCATTCAAAGACTGACGTTTATTAATTTCCTCTTGCCATTTTTTTACTTGCCAAAAGTATTGCACCGTCTGGGCACCCATCCAAATCCCATTCCGGACCGCACTAATCCTAATCCTAATCCGGGATACTGTACACAACAGACAGCATTTACAACGGGATTCGGCAGTTTTGTGTTTGAGCTACATTGGAAAGCCGATAACCGATATATTGGCCAATGAATCTGAATCCAAATTTGTATATACTTTGAGAGCCTGGTTACAAAATCAAAAGTCTCACAGTGAAAGCCACGTCTTAAACACACAATTATGATGTTGTCATGACAGGCTTGGGCTGCACATGTTGCACTGAACTGGATTTTCCTTTTTTGAAGTGATTCCAATCATATTTAAGCAATTCAACACCATCATGATGACCAGTGCGCATCTGAAGCGTCTCAGCTGAAGGAAATAATACACTATTCATCAGCTTTAATATATCCGACAGATTTTCTTATCAGGCCGATAACGATAACTTTAATAATGAACATATATCAGCCGATACCGATATGGTGGCCGATACATCGTGCATCCCGAATTCTGATGTAAAAATAAGTGTTTATTTATCACGATTAATCTGTAAATATCTGCATTATTGCGGCCACCAAGCGCTGGTAATAGTCATCAGCCACCGGTGTGTGTTTGCAAACAAATCTTCCTATGATAGAGGACTCACCCGGTCCCTCCTAACAAACTATGTAAAAAAAATAAAATAAATTCATGCACATGATTATCAGCAACATTATAGTTTGAATGTCCTCAGCAACCGCAGATCAACATTTCTTTTTTTTTTGCAATGTCTATTTATTAGTGCTGTCAAACGATTAAAATATTTAATCGCACATTTTTATCTATTCTAAATGTCTCTTGATTTCTTTTTGTCCCATTATTTTTTCTCATTTTAATGCTCTTATCCACATGGAAAAGTGGATCGGCTTGCTTTGTGCAAATGTTTTTTATTGAAAACAACATTGGCATATAGACCAATTTTCAGTTGGTAAACATGGTGACGTTTTTATGTGGGCGGAGCTTAAGTGGTGGCAGAACGATCCCTCTGGCCGCTTCACTAACGTAAAGTCTGCAAGTTTTGTTAGCTTGTTTTTAACAATGACTGGAGAAAATCCGATTTTATCTTAATGTGCAAGGTCACTCACTGTCCAGGACCGCGATTGTTATTTGCAAAAGTTAATTTTAACGGACGGAACCGGCCGACCCGTACACTCATTGAGGATCTGACAGGATTAACGTTAACGCTACCTCCGGTTGAGTGGCCTGACTTCTACACCTACCTGATAGAGAAACGGAGGGCATGTAAATCTTTAGATGCCTATAATAACTATGTGCTGAATGGTGATGTGCAAGACTTGTGTGTACGATCCGCAGTTCTGCCGAGCCAGCGCCATGAAGACGACAATGTAAAGAGTGACATTACGGTGCAATTTTAATAATGTGAATATTTTCTAGAAATAAAAAATTGCAGATAAAGCATATTCATGTTTCATTGATTCTTGCACCCAACAACACTACAAGATGACATTTAATAATAATAAGAATAATTTAAGATCCTTATTTTGTAGCCGAATCTGTGCTGGTTTGTATTCACCGCCTCCAGTTTTCCCTTTGTTCTGCCACCAGCTAGCGCTGTGACGTAACTGTGACGTCGGCTGGAAATTGGTCTATACTGTGTTCAATTTCACACTAACATTCTCACTTGGAGCAAATAATCTCTCACACAATGTAACACTGTCCATCAATAAAAGGGTGAAATAAATACTGACGAGGTCCTGATATTGACGAGGGGGTGGAGAATTCGCATCAGCTGTGTGTGTGTGTGTGTGTGTGTGTGTGTGCTTGGCCATCATCAAGTGGTATTTCAGACTGGACGTGCTGCGATGACGATAGCTCAGTTCACAACGACAAAACACACAGATCACTTTGGTCTCGTCAATGGAACCATTTGGCAACTTTTTAAAAGTAAACTTTCCATTCAGAATCTTATTGGCATCCATTTCGGCGTCTCGCGCTCGTCATCCACTCAAAACTGGACGTTTTGAACGTTCCTATAACATTCAGAAATAACGTTTCTAAAACTTAATGGGAACGTTATGAAAACGTTATTATAACCTAAAATTGTTAGCTGGGGAAGAGGAGAGATTCGCAATTGCACTGAACACGTTTTAAGTGCAGGCACATATTGTCTGAGCGAGCCCAGAGAAAATTCTTACAAGAGCAGCGTGTATCTGAGCGAGAGATTCGCGCTCGCGCATCCGGCTCGCAAGCCCAAACAAGTGTGTGCGGCGTGCCTGTTGTTTTGTTTCCGGTCTAGCTAGATCCGCTTGCGCTTTCAAAACGTCCTCGCGCGGCGCAAGCCATTGAAATGAATGGGTTTCATAGCGCAGCGGCGTCCTGTTGCAAAAGCATGTGAAAAAAAAACTACAAAGTTTGCTAGGCCAAAAAGACCGTTAATCGCGCGATAAAAAAAATGAACGCCGTTAAAATGGGTTTGCGTTAACGACGTTAATAACGCGTTTAACTGACAGCCCTACTATTTATGTGTTCACACTTCTGTGTTATGCGTGATGAATGGTACAGTCTGTGGAAATAAATATCTATCGAGGACAATAAATAATGGATATGAATATCAACACTGATGGGTATAGTGTTATCAAAGATCACTGGTTTAATTAACTGAACACATTCAGGAAGTGATGAAACATACCTTGAAGATTTTGTTAATTTGATCGATCTCGGATTTGCCAGGGAATAGAGGCTTCTGTGTGAGCAGCTCCCCGAATATGCAGCCCACCGACCACATGTCCACGGCCGTGGAGTACTCCTGTCAGGAGGAACACTAATGATCAGTTACACAGCAGAGCGAGAGCGAACGTCCACCATCAACACCTCAACTCCAATACTGGTGTTTCACACGTGAGGTTGTTGAAGAGGAGACGAAAGAAACATCGGTTGCATCATTTATCCTTACGAAACATTCCAGTACAAAAACAATAGAGCTGTGCAACGATTAATGCATCCAAAATAAAAGTCTGTGTTTGCATAATGTGTGTGTGTGTACTGTGTATAATTATTTGGTATAAATACACACACACATGCATGTATATAATTAAGAAAACTGTGTTATTTATATATAAAATATTTATAATATAAATTATATATCAATATATATACATACATTAAGGGTTAAAATATGTAAATATTTCTGAAATATATACAAGCATGCCTGTGTATTTATATATACAAAATAATTATACACCGTACACACACATATATATTTTGGATGCGATTAATCGTTGCCCAGCTCTAAAAAACAATACATTTGACATTTACAAAAAAATATTCACATATATAAAATTTACATTTATTATTATTTACTTCTCATTACAAAATATATACTATATAGCAAATCTGATTGTTTATATCTTTTCAAAATGCAAACTGTATAAGGCATGAACATATTAGGATCATGATTTTATGTAAAGCTGTATATGTGTACACATACATTTGACTCTATTTGCTTTGAGGATTTGTCTTCGTTATATGTAACGGCTTCATGTATTAATCACTTTTTTATTGTCAATATGTGAACAGCTTTTAATGAAACTTTAGTTTATCTATAAAAGGCTGTAGCCTGATTTTTATGTGACGGACTCTGTGGTTTTTGTCAGGGACAATACATTTTACTGTGTAAGCTACAGAAATATTGTTTAAAAAGTCATCACTTTATCCAGAAGCTCATGACAGGTCGGTCTTAAAGGCTTATATATTTGTGTTTACTGAGAAAAATATGGTTGGATCCCAATTCTTGCTCTCTGTACACACATTAAAGTGTATTTAGTGATTATGTTTGGGGCGTCCTGATCTCTGGCTCTGTCCTGCAGGTGTGTGTGTGTGTGTGTGTGTGATGATGTCATCGACTGACCTTTGCCCCCAGCAGCAGGTCAGGTGACCGGTACCACAGCGTGACCACCACAGGTGTGTAGGGCTTGAGCGGGGAGCCGTACTCTCGTGCCAGACCAAAGTCTCCAATCTACAACACACATTCACATCTTAGACGATATTATAAATAACACATTAAAATGATATATGCAAACAAGTGATGATGTGTAACGAGCAGGGCCGGGCATTGACACAAACTTCACGATTCAATTCCAATCTCGATTCGATAGATTCATCTGGATACACACTGCCATTCAAAAGTTTGGTACTTCTTCTGCTCACCAAGGCTGCATTTATTTGATTAAAAATACCAAAAAGTAATATTTTGAAGTATTATTCTAATGTAAATCTGTTTTCTATGTGAATATATATTAAAGTGTAATTTATTCCTGTGATAAAGCTGTATTTTCAGCATCATTACTCCAGTCTTCAGTGTCACATGATCCTTCAGAAATCACTCTAATATGAGGATCTGATGATCAAGAAACATTTATGATTATTATCAGTGTTGAAGACAGGTGTGTAGACTTTTATTTCAGGATTCTTTGATGAATAGAAAGTTCAAAAGAACTGCATTTATCTGAAATATAATCTTTTGTAACATTATAAATGTCTTTACTGTCACTTGCTGAATAAATGTTTATTTTTTATTCTATTCTATTTCTATTCATCAAAAGAATCCTAAAAAAAACGTGTACACAACTGTCTTCAACACTGATAATAATAATTAATATTAATATTACTTTTTTGTATTTTTAATCAAATAAACACAGTCTTGGTGAGAAGAAGAGACTTATTTATTTAAAAACATTAAAAATCTTACCGATGCCAAACGTTTGAACGGTTCAACAGCGATCTGTGTGTCAGCACACATTAAAGACACACACACTTTGTTTCATATCAAAAGTGTCAAAGGTTATTGTGATTATTGGATGGCAGGAGCTACGAATAGTGTTTAGGGAAGATAGTTCTCGCATCGACTGACTAAAACATCGAACTGGGGATTTAGGAATCAATATCAGTTGATTTAATCAAAAATATCAAAAATGTATATGTTTAGCCCAGCCCTGGTAACGGATGAATCCAGCTGATAGGCTCAGAGCAAATCAAACCTTCCCATCTTAGGAAAATGCATTATTTCTTATCATTAATCTGAATAAAACAATGGATAAAACAATTTCCATGAGAGTTGTGTTGAGGCCAGTGTGACCTTGAGGATGCCCTTGTGGCTGAGCAGCAGGTTCGAGGTCTTCAGGTCGCGGTGCAGGATCCAGTTATCATGCAGGTGCCGAACGCCCCTGAGCAGCTGGATCATCAGGGTCTTGACCTCGCCTCCACGGGACACACACACAGCACAGGTCAAGCTCCGCATCCAGACACCACATCATCATCCCTGAGGCTAGTGCTGGGCGGCATCACCAAACATTTACATCTCAGTATACACTCACCTAAAGAATTATTAGGAACACCTGTTCAATTTCTCATTAATGCAATTTTCTAATCAACCAATCACATGGCAGTTGCTTCAATGCATTTAGGGGTGTGGTCCTGGTCAAGACAATCTCCTGAACTCCAAACTGAATGTCAGAATGGGAAAGAAAGGTGATTTAAGCAATTTTGAGCGTGGCATGGTTGTTGGTGCCAGACGGGCCGGTCTGAGTATTTCACAATCTGCTCAGTTACTGGGATTTTCACGCACAACCATTTCTAGGGTTTACAAAGAATGGTGTGAAAAGGGAAAAACATCCAGTATGCGGCAGTCCTGTGGGCGAAAATGCCTTGTTGATGCTAGAGGTCAGAGGAGAATGGGCCGACTGATTCAAGCTGATAGAAGAGCAACTTTGACTGAAATAACCACTCGTTACAACCGAGGTATGCAGCAAAGCATTTGTGAAGCCACAACACGCACAACCTTGAGGCGGATGGGCTACAACAGCAGAAGACCCCACCGGGTACCACTCATCTCCACTACAAATAGGAAAAAGAGGCTACAATTTGCAAGAGCTCACCAAAATTGAACAGTTGAAGACTGGAGAAATGTTGCCTGGTCTGATGAGTCTCGATTTCTGTTGAGACATTCAGATGGTAGAGTCAGAATTTGGCGTAAAGAGAATGAGAACATGGATCCATCATGCCTTGTTACCACTGTGCAGGCTGGTGGTGGTGGTGTAATGGTGTGGGGGATGTTTTCTTGGCACACTTTAGGCCCCTTAGTGCCAATTGGGCATCGTTTAAATGCCACGGCCTACCTGAGCATTGTTTCTGACCATGTCCATCCCTTTATGGCCACCATGTACCCATCCTCTGATGGCTACTTCCAGCAGGATAATGCACCATGTCACAAAGCTCGAATCATTT
The DNA here is from genome assembly GCF_029890125.1 of Rhinichthys klamathensis goyatoka. Classification (NCBI taxonomy): domain Eukaryota; kingdom Metazoa; phylum Chordata; class Actinopteri; order Cypriniformes; family Leuciscidae; genus Rhinichthys; species Rhinichthys klamathensis. Next base: position 14,133 of record NW_026607054.1, on the reverse strand, counting down.
CAAATTGGTTTCTTGAACATGACAATGAGTTCACTGTACTAAAATGGCCCCCACAGTCACCAGATCTCAACCCAATAGAGCATCTTTGGGATGTGGTGGAACGGGAGCTTCGTGCCCTGGATGTGAATCCCACAAATCTCCATCAACTGCAAGATGCTATCCTATCAAAATGGGCCAACATTTCTAAAGAATGCTTTCAGCACCTTGTTGAATCAATGCCACGTAGAATTAAGGCAGTTCTGAAGGCGAAAGGGGGTCAAACACAGTATTAGTATGGTGTTCCTAATAATCCTTTAGGTGAGTGTATGACGGTATCATTATTTTCGAAGCATGATTGGTGTTAACCACAGTTTCTACTGAGTGAGAGAGGAAATCCTGCAGTAGATTGACTTAAAATGCCCTGTTTTACTGTCATGAGTGAATATTGTAGAACAAATCCACACTAGTGTTAATACAGGTTTCCAGTGTTTACAAATAGGTGCGCGGTAGGAGCGGCAGTTTCATTACAAAACTTTATCAGATAAGATAATGAAAGATTCAATTGAAATCACTTCAGATACACTCATATAAAAACACCCGCGCGCGTTTGACTGACACGTGCAGTGCTCATGTTTATGTCGATGTCAAATCCGACCACTAATAGATTTATATAGAAGGCTGTGTTGATATTGTGAACCATTGAATGGGAAACACGAATATAATCTGACAGCGATCCGCTATAGTGTAACCTTTTCATCTTCCCCGTCTCAGTATCACACACATCTGAGCATCACCAGTGAACAGGGACACACGTTCGGTTTGAACCGGTATACCGCCCAGCACTAACTAAGGGTAAGGTCAAAGGTCAAAGGTCATACCAGGCAGGAAGGGCTGTTTCATGGTCTCCATGAGACTCTTCAGGTCATGCTCAACATAATTCATCACAATGTAGATTTTGTCCATATTACTGCCGACGACGATCTCCTGTAAGAGAAGCACACACGAGAGATTCAGACACACACGGACCACACTGAACAATCAACCCAGCTTATTAATATCAGCGTCCATAATCATCACTGACAACCCAGTTTATTAATATCAGCGTCCATAATCATCACTGACAACCCAGCTTATTAATATCAGCGTCCATAATCATCACTGACAACCCAGTTTATTAATATCAGCGTCCATAATCATCACTAACAACCCAGTTTATTAATATCAGCGTCCATAATCATTACTGACAACCCAGCTTATTAATATCAGCGTCCATAATCATCACTGACAACCCAGTTTATTAATATCAGCGTCCATAATCATCACTGACAACCCAGTTTATTAATATCAGCGTCCATAATCATCACTGACAACCCAGCTTATTAATATCAGCGTCCATAATCATCACTGACAACCCAGTTTATTAATATCAGCGTCCATAATCATCACTGACAACCCAGCTTATTAATATCAGCGTCCATAATCATCACTGACAACCCAGTTTATTAATATCAGCGTCCATAATCATCACTGACAACCCAGTTTATTAATATCAGCGTCCATAATCATTACTGACAACCCAGCTTATTAATATCAGCGTCCATAATCATCACTGACAACCCAGTTTATTAATATCAGCGTCCATAATCATCACTGACAACCCAGTTTATTAATATCAGCGTCCATAATCATCACTGACAACCCAGCTTATTAATATCAGCGTCCATAATCATCACTGACAACCCAGCTTATTAATATCAGCGTCCATAATCATCACTGACAACCCAGTTTATTAATATCAGCGTCCATAATCATCACTAACAACCCAGTTTATTAATATCAGCGTCCATAATCATCACTGACAACAAAGCTTATTAATATCAGCGTCCATAAACAATCATCACTGACAACCCAGTTTATTAATATCAGCGTCCATAATCATCACTAACAACCCAGTTTATTAATATCAGCGTCCATAATCATCACTGACAACCCAGCTTATTAATATCAGCGTCCATAATCATCACTGACAACCCAGTTTATTAATATCAGCGTCCATAATCATCACTAACAACCCAGTTTATTAATATCAGCGTCCATAATCATCACTGACAACAAAGCTTATTAATATCAGCGTCCATAAACAATCATCACTGACAACCCAGTTTATTAATATCAGCGTCCATAATCATCATTGACAACCAGCTTATTAATATCAAATCGGTTAAATAGCTGGTACCAGGAGACACAATAAGGTCTGAGTAAATGATTTAACTTAAAAGAACTGACAGTGAGAAATATATTTGTTAGATATATAATTGTTATAACATTTAATAATCTTTGTCAATGTTAGTGAATAGTTTCTCTAGGGTTTTCTGACCCGGGCCAATGAATCACACTGAGCTTTTCATGCTCAATCACCACTAACAATCCAGTTTATTAATATTATTGTACAAAAATAGGATTAATAGCTGGTACGAATATTTAAGGTCTCATTTGTTAAAATGAGTTACTGTATAAACTAAAATGACCAGATAGTGAGCAATATATATTTTAAAACATTAAATAATGTTTGTCAATGTTATTCAATAAGTGAATAGTGGCTTCTCATAGCAGAGATATCATATTTCAGATATCTAGTCTTGATATATATATATATATATATATGGGTTTACATATATCCTCTATTCTTACTAGAGGGTTTGTTTAATGAGGCTTAATATATGTAAGGTATATTCAAGAGTAAATATGGAAGGCATATTGTTTGAACAATCTTTAATTTTCTTTTTTCAGATAGATTTTTGGATTGATAATTATTGTTGCATACTTCCTTTTTTCTTTCTCTTTCGCGTTTCATTGCCCTTGAACGGACACATGCACACAAACTTATGTCAAGATACTCATCTAAATGCCCATCTCGGCAATATTCTCTCGGTTATGTCATAAATGAACAAAAGAGAAACAAAATTGAGAAAGAAACCGGATGATTGTCAGTTTATTCGGTTTTAAAGTGACGGCAGCCTAATATTCCTGCTGTCGTCTGTGTCATTAATCTTCATAAAACAACAAAATACAGCTTTAATAAAGATGAAACTATATTTAATTTCTACTGTGAACAAATAGTGTTATTACATTTAGGCGGAATTATTAATTTCTGTTCCTCAATACTGCTAGAGTTTGTAAATTTGTTATTTAGTGTTCATCTCTGCTTGTTATTAGAGCATTTGTTCTTATTTTATTACCGACTGTTCACTTGTTTTTAATAATGTGTGAACTTTATCAGTTAGGCTTGTAGTGTTTGATGTGGTATCAAAGAACTTTAAGTGAGCTTTAAAAAGTAAATGAAAAGCGAAGTTACCCCCTCCCTCCCTATATATATGTATATTTTTTCTTTTTTTTGCTGATCCGAAAAATGATCCGATCCGTGGCTCAAAACACGTAAATGACCCGAACCGTGAATTTTGTGATTCGTTCCACCACTATTGAAAATTAAAAAACACATAAATAATTTACTTTTTTAAAACAGTAGTGAAAAGCATGTGTGTGTGTCTGACCCTGACGGTGACGATGTTGGGGTGCTGGGCCTTCAGGATGGTGTTGATCTCCCGCAGAGAGGTGATGGGGAAGCCCTCCTTCTCCTTCTCCATCTTCAGCCGCTTCAGGGCCACGATCTCATCCGTCTTCTTGTCTTTCGCCCGATACACCACTCCATACGTGCCCTCCTCGATGCGGTTCAAGCACTGGAACTCCTCCACGCTCCGACAGCCCTGAGCACAGACAGCAGAGAGTGTGTGTGAGAGTGTGTGTGTGTGTGTGTGTGTGCGTGCACGTGTGTGAGTATGTGTGTGAGTGAGAGAGAGTGTGTGTGTGAGAGAGAGTGTGCCCTCCTCAATGCAGTTCAAGCACTGGAACTCCTCTACGCTCCGACAGCCCTGAGCACAGACAGCAGAGAGAGAGTGTGTGTGTGTGTGTGTGTGTGTGTGAGAGCCCTCCTCGATGCGGTTCAAGCACTGGAACTCCTCTACGCTCCGACAGCCCTGAGCACATACAGCAGAGTGTGTGTGAGAGTGTGTGTGTGTGTGTGTGTGTGTGTGCGTGAGAGAGTGTGTCTTCCTCGATGCGGTTCAAGCACTGGAACTCCTCTACGCTCCGACAGCCCTGAGCACAGACAGCAGAGTGTGTGTGAGAGTGTGTGTGTGTGTGTGTGTGTGTGTGCGTGAGAGAGTGTGTCTTCCTCGATGCGGTTCAAGCACTGGAACTCCTCTACGCTCCGACAGCCCTGAGCACAGACAGCAGAGAGTGTGTGTGAGAGTGTGTGTGTGTGTGTGTGTGTTAGTGTTGTCACGATACTAGAATTTCTAACTTCGATACGATACCTTGAAAAATATCGATATTCTATACCATTTTCGATACCACGGAGAAAAAACTGCCACAATATTAAGGGGGTATTTTTTTTATTTAAAGCTAAATATAACAAGTCTTGACAATGAGGTATATTTTACATGAACAAAAATGTCCTGAGTTCTATTTGTTTATATTTTTTAATTGGACCAGAGCTAACATGATGTATTTTTATTACCTACTGTTATCAAAGATTAAAATATACTGTAACAAAAAAGCACTTAACAGTATCAAATTGGAGGATAGAGAGTCAGTAATGTATAATAAGATTAAACATTCAATTTTCAGTTAAAGGCATGTCATTATTGAATTTAGAGATGCCATTGTCTAGCTGTTTAGTTTAATTAATATCTGTGTAATCAAATTGATGATAATCGCTAATGAAGGAAAATTGCAGAATTAAATAATAATTTTTGAATAAAGTTAAATAGGCACCAGGGCTGGTTATCGTAACAAAATGTTCGGTACCGATACCGATACCTTGACTTCGATACCGGTTCCTGAACGATACTTTTTTCGATACCAATTTTATGTAACCAGGTTTAACAATATAACATTACCTAATTTTTATTTCAGTTTGTTGACTTTTTTACACTCATATTTTGAGTATGTAAAAAAGCACCAATGCTAAAGTTTTCTATGTTTCCTAATCATTTAACAACATGTATTCTTTACTTCAATGAGCTCATTGTTTCTGCTTTAACTTAATGCATTAATTAACGATGAAACTGAATGAAAATTAATTGAAATGCATTACACTGTCACCTCTGATAACAGATCACTCTAAATTGTAATTTAGACATGCATTTTCTGTAAAGCTGCTTTGAAACGATATGTATTGTGAAAAATGCTATACAAATAAATGTGAATTAAATTAAATATAGGCTACTGGGGGGCGGGATATATACCTGCACGTGAAGCTTGCAGCAAAGCACTGGCAAAAGTAGCCTAATGATTATGGATGTGGAAACAATAGCAAGGAGATATTTTAATTGTTTATTAATGAACAAGTGTTTACTAATGGTGTGTTCACACCGAACGCGAATTTAATTATTTGTGCGAGTAGATTACATACATAGTCAATGCAAAGACGCGAATAGACGCATCATTCGCGCCGGGCGTCGCGAGTGACGCGCACGTTTGCCGCGAACGTCTTCCGCGCAAGTTGAAAAATTTGAACTCGAGCTGAAGATTCAAGCGTCGAACTAGACGCGATAGACGCGTATTTGACGCTCTATTCGCGTTCGATGTGAACACCATTACTCTCAAGTGTATTTTGTGCGCTTCAGTGCCTAGATTTACCGTGTTGCCGGTCTTGGCAGCAATGATCTTGTCGAAAATATTGCATCGCGTGCATCTGGCATCGAGTCTGGCACATGACATAGGTACACTTTGGATCATTTCCACATATTTTCTATCTATCTGGGTTGGGACGCACGCTTACACACACACACACACACACACTGCAGCCTCACGTGCGACGAGCCGCGTCTCTGGGCAGCCGCGTAAACTAGTGTTTTTCCGCCACAGCCAATCATGTTGCATGCTTATTGTTTCACTGACGTTGACGAGATTAACCACTTAGGTACCGAAATGTGGTACCGAAAAACAAGACATGTTTCGATACTCGGTAGTATCGAGGCAATTCGGTCGGTACCTAAAAAGTACCGAACTCGGTACCCAGCCCTAATAGGCACCAGTTAATTTACATTTGACCACAGTTACAATATTTACTTGTCTAAGATTCCTCAGTCAGATTATGTTAACTTTAAGAATTAAAACGAGACAACACAGACTCCTATCAACAACAATACTAGGCCATCTTGGTTAATGTTTCAGAAAAGTTCAAATGAGAAGAGTTAGTGTTTCCTTGAGGATTTTTTTTGGCAGTGGGGGCAGGTCTGTCCAAACAACAAACACCCCTGATGCTGAGCATATGCTGCTAAATAGTAGCCTACCCCTGGAGCCTGTTCCTTAAGTCTGTTTTCACCTATATAATAATTTTAAAAAATGAGTGATGTGAGGGATTATTGATAGTCAAACAATCTGTTGGGTGCCCGCTCGCGGTGTGTAGCTCGTGTCCGCGCTATTCCGACATGCCCGCTCGCGGTGTGTAGCTCGTGTCCGCTCTATTCTCCGCTTATACTGTCTATGATTCTCCGACATGCCCGCTCGCGGTGTGTAGCTTGTGTCCGCGCTATTCTCCGACATGCCCGCTCGCGGTGTGTAGCGCGTGTCCACGCTATTCTCCGACTC
>NW_026607054.1:0-2500 GCF_029890125.1 Rhinichthys klamathensis goyatoka | reverse complement strand
CTTCCAGCACCTGAAGCGCAGTGACCAGAGCTCTTACCAGGCCGAAGCCCTGCGGTGTCAGGAGCAGAACCGGCCCCGGAGCACAGTGACCCGAGCTCATACCAGGCCGAAGCCCTGCGGTGTCATGAGCAGAACCGGCCCCGGAGCACAGTGACCCGAGCTCATACCAGGCCGAAGCCCTGCGGTGTCAGGAGCAGAACCGGCCCCGGAGCACAGTGACCCGAGCTCATACCAGGCCGAAGCCCTGCGGTGTCATGAGCAGAACCGGCCCCGGAGCACAGTGACCCGAGCTCATACCAGGCCGAAGCCCTGCGGTGTCATGAGCAGAACCGGCCCCGGAGCACAGTGACCCGAGCTCATACCAGGCCGAAGCCCTGCGGTGTCAGGAGCAGAACCGGCCCGGAGCGCACTCTCACAGCTGATGCTCAAACTACAGCCAGACCAGCACAGCACTCTCTGGCCAAACCAAATTATACAATTACAAAAACTAAATTACATTAACTATTGGAAAGATGCTACTAAATTACAAAGAAGATGGAACTCTATTTAAACCTGAAAAGAGAGTATAAACAGCAGAATACCTGAGCTGTGTGAAAGAGCATAAAGTGAGAAAGACCCTAACCAGATACAGGCTGAGTGACCACATCTGGCTGTAGAGAGAGGTGTGTGTGTGTGTGTGTGTGTGTGTGTGTGTGTGTGTGTGTGTGTGTGTGTGTGTGTGTGTGTGACCACAGTCTGGCTGTAGAGAGAGGCCGGCACCGGCAGAGATGGCAGCCGAGAGAGCAGAGACTGTGTTTCTCTGTGTGTGTGTGTGTGTGTGTGTGTGTGAGCAGAGACTGTGTTCTCTGTGCTCTCAGGGAGAGGTGGAGACAGAAGAACACTTCCTCATACACTGCGATCACTATCACAGCATTAGATCGGACTATTTCACTAGATTTCAACAGCTAGAACCAAATTTTATGGCATTGACAAATTCTGAAAAATTAATTCATATTTTGGGAGAAAACTCTTGCTCAATCACAACAGCAGCAAAGTATGTAATAGCCTGCCACAAACTACGAGAGTCAGCCAGTGGACAAAACTAAAGTCTGAATGTTGGTTCAAAACTGTGTGTTGTTGTTGTTTTTTTTTTTTTTTGTGTGTGTGTTTATTTTCATTTTGATATATTTCATTTTGATTCATTATGATATAAATGTAATATATTCATGCATTTGTTTACATTATTAATTTATCGATTATTTGTTCATTGCCTATGTAATGGCCAATGCTTTGGCAATACTGTATAAGTCATGCCAATAAAGCTCATTTGAATTTGAATTTGAGAGATACTGAGAGAGAGAGAGAGAGAGATACTGAGAGAGAGAGAGAGAGATACTGATAGAGAGAGAGAGAGAGAGAGAGAGAGAGAGAGAGAGAGCAAGAGAGAGAGAGAGAAAGAGAGAGAGAGAGAGAGAGCGAGCAAGAGAGAGAGAGAGAGAGAGAGGAGAGAGAGAGAGCGAGCAAGAGAGAGAGAGAGAGAGAGAGAGAGAGAGAGAGCAAGAGAGAGAGAGAGAGAGAGAGAGAGAGAGAGAGAGCAAGAGAGAGAGAGAGAGAGAGAGAGAGCAAGAGAGAGAGAGAGCAAGAGAGAGAGAGAGAGAGAGAGAGAGAGAGAGAGAGAGAGAGAGAGAGAGGAGAGAGAGAGAGAGAGCGAGCAAGAGAGAGAGAGAGAGAGAGAGAGAGAGAGAGAGAGCAAGAGAGAGAGAGAGAGAGAGAAGAGGAGAGAGAGAGAGAGAGAGAGAGAGAGAGAAGAGAGAGAGAGAGAGAGAGAGAGATGTACCCAGTGATGATGACTCAGGTGTGCTGGTCTTCCTCTCACTGTCACTGATGTCCTGCAGATCAGACAGGAGATCTTTATCCTCCATCTTTCCCTCTCGCACTGCAAATATAAGAAAAATATAATTTATATATATGTTTACAGCATTGATTACCTGTTTTAATGCTGGATTCCCGATCAGAATCACTGAAACATGCATGTTCTGTAAAGCAGTGTTTGGTGAAACACAACCCCGTATGAAAGCACAGACGAGCTGATGACCACAGAAGCTGCTTTCCATCACAGAATAAACATAAAAAAGGTAATTGTGACCTTTTATCTCACAATTCTGAAGTAAAGTCAGATTAAAGTGAAATAAAGTGAAAAAAGTCAGAATTATATAAACTATTTTAATTATTCTAATTATTATATAAACTTGAATTGTGAGAAATAAAGTCAGAATTGTGTTGAAATCGCAATTACCTTTTAAATCTTTTATTCCTGAGTGGAAACTCTTCCATAGATAACGGTCCTCTAGTTTTCAGATCGAACATCTCAGTGTTTAATGTGAAGTAGGGGTGTACGGTACACAAAAATCACGGTTCGGTACGTACCTCGGTTTTAAAGTCACGGTTCGGTACGTTTTCGATACAGCAAAAAGAAAGAAATGCCAGAGAAATTTCTTATTTGTTAAAAGAAAAAAATATT